>NW_027278155.1:0-18359 GCF_030028105.1 Mobula birostris
AGTATCAATTGTTTGGCAACAATAAAGTATGAAGTATGGAATAGGTCTTTTGGAAAGAAGAGCTGAAAAATCATGACATTTCATATTTCTGCCAGTAGGTGGAGATATAGGACAGTTTTTAAAAATTGTTCTGCAAACCAGAAATTGCCTTAAATCTAATTCATTTTTGGTGCTGGTCATGTGAATTTCATTCTTTTAAAACACCAGTTACTTGTCAAAATTCTGTCTTATAACTTTTGTTGAAATGTATCCTTCTTTGCTGTACAAATACAGTTGCAATCGGAGCATGGCTTCACCTTTATAACATCACCGGCCACAGTTCAATCAGAGCCATAATTTCCTGCTGCACTTTGCATTAGATATTTTCACCTCTTCCTTGTGTGAACGACTATCAGACGGGGTGAACACATGGATTTCCAAGGCATTGCAAGCTTCTTACAAGTTTTTTTGCTTTTTTTAAATTTTTATTTAGAGAGACAGTGCAGAACAGGCCCTCCCCCCCCTCCACCCCCGAGCCACTCCACCAACAACCCCTGATTTTTAACCCAAGCCTAATCACAGGACAATTTACCATGACTAATTAACCCATCTGATAGGTCTTTGGACTGTGAGAGGAAACCAGAGAACCCAGAGAAAACGCACGCATTCCAAAAGGTACAAACTCCTTACAGAGGATGCTGGGATTGAACTCCGAATTCCCCAAGGTGCCCTCATCGTACAAATGTTCACTTGGGGCAAATGCCATTGTAATCAGAGCATGGCTTCACCTTTGTACAGTACTGAGCAAACGTCTTAGGCACATATATAAGGATCAAATGCCTAAGACTTTGCACAGTACTGTGTATGGATTAAAATAGGAAGGTATTTGGGAAACAGAAGTAAGAGTACTTGGCTTTGTATTAGCTCGGTAGTATGAAGCGTTAGTTGGTAACTGGGAAGACCATGCAAAAATCTAAGGCATCCTAGCTCTATCTGTGTGCCTGAGACTTCTGCACAGTACTGTAATCATCACTGACCTGATCTCCTGCTGCTCTTTGCCTTGCCTCCCCTCTTCCTTCCATAGACACCACCAGATAGTGTGGGCATATGGGTTTCCAAGGAATCGCACGCCTCCAACAAGTTTAGGGGGTGTTACGTAGACCTTTGGGGAAGCCCTTTCAGAACCAATTGGAAACCTACATCAATCAGAATTTCTAATTTCCTACCACCATCATGCTTTTGAACTGACCTGAAAGCCCGAAGCCCGCCTCAGCAACAGAACAGGGGAGACAGGCTTGTGAAATTGTTTCCAATTGTGTCTATATTACACACTGATGCATTGCTTATATAGTCGTTTTTTCTTCACTACTGGGTATAATTTGTGTAATTTAGGTAATCTGGTTCATTTACGTTCTGTGTGTTGTCCAAACCCGCATACTTGGGATGTTTCATTGTACCCGTACCTCGCTATATTTGTGCATAAGTTCGAGTTCAAGTTTATTGTCAGTCAACCCTACACGTGTTAAAGCAGAGTATGATGGGTTCTAGGTGAATCAGGGCACCAGTGGTTATGGGGAGAAGGCAGGAGAATGGAGTTGAGAGGGATAATGAATCAACCATGATGGAATGGTGGAGAAGACTTGATGGGCCAAGTGGCCTAATTCTGCTCCTGTGTCTTCTGGGTTTATGTATAAGGTTCGTCCATTGTCATCGATGAAGACCTCGACACCATTAGTACTTTTTACGAGGTCGAGTTGCGAGCTCAACACTCAACCCGGCACGGATGGAAAGCATGCCCAGGAGCGGCTCGAGTAGACTCGAACTCCGGAACCTTCGATCCCCGAGTCCAGCGCTGATGTCACTGTGCCACCAGCCGGCTGATGGTGTCGAGACTAGCGCTTGATTTGGATTTAAGTGAGAGAGTTGTGCAGCGTCAGCCTCACTCTCTTCCCAATTCCCATCTGGATCCAGTGGCAAGTCAGAGTCGAGACAGCTGGAGATGGGACTGGGCGCAGTGGATGACCAGGATGTCTTCTGTGTCTTGTCCTGCTCTACGCGTTCCATGACACTTGCAGAGACCGCCTTCTTGACCGTCAGACCTTCCATTGGTCTCGTCTGCTCAATCCACCAGAGTCTGTCTTCACATGCTGGGATAGACAACTCCCTATTGAGACCCGTCAGCTACCCTCACCTGGTTTAGCCGGCTTGTCGAAGCCATTGCCTGGGGTGTGGCCGCTGTCGCATGCAAACAGCTACAGGGAGCCACAGGTGAGAGCTGAGTGCCAGGTGGGGACCAATGGTGGACAAACCACCCTGAGAAGGATGGGACATGTTCCCCCACCAGAGGTGCTACCCCTCCCTGACGCCCCATACACCCCTGGCTTCCTTCAGATTCACTACCCTCTGGCTGAAGAAACTCCTCTTCAGCTCTGTTTTTAAGGGATATCCCGTTATTCTGAAGATCTCCCTTGCATCTTAGTCTCTCCTACTAATAGAAACTTCCTCTCTAAGTTCCTTCTATCTAATCTTTCACAAACCCGACTTGACTTACTATTACTGTGTATGTATGACTCCTGGATAACTCAATTCCATGTATGTGGGGAGCTCGTGCAAAAAGCTGTGTTGCCCGTCATATCTCAGTCACTGTTGCACTAAGGACTGGAGCTTGGGACAGGAAGCAGTATCCCCTCCTTGTCTGGTTCTTATACTGAACAATGCTCCAACGTGCGCAGCAGGGAAACCTTATATCAAACAGCATTGTCCCACCAGGGGCCAACTGGAGACAGCAATTGGGGTCACCAAGGTGAGAAGCAGGTATCTGTGCTGCTGAACTATCCTTGAAGGGGTGGATATTTCACCAATGTCTCCGGCATCTGCTTTTGTCTTCCCACCCCTGTTATCTCCTGTTGCCACTCCCTGAGTAACACTGGTTACAGTGGCTGCACAGCAGTTCCAAGCTCCTGGGAGCGTGCATCACACACAACCTCTCATGGTCCCAGAACACACCCTGCACAATCAGGAAAGCTCACCAACACCCCTACTTTCTGAGGAGGCTGAAGAGAGCTGGACTTTGCACATCCATACTCACATCATTCTACAGATGCACAGTGGAGGGCATCCTAACGTGCTGCATCACTGTACAGAACCGAAACTGCACTGCGGCAGACAGAGAAGTTCCATAACGGGTATTCAGAACTACCCAACACATCACCAGCGTCAGCCTAACCACCATATGTAGAGAAAGGAGCTGGGAAAGGGCCAGTAGCATCATGAAGAATCCCACCCACCCTGCTCATGGACTGTTTGACCCACTCCCATCAGTGAAGAGGCTACGTAGCATCCACCCTAGGACCTCTAGATTCAAAAACAGTTACTGTACCCAAGCAGTAAGGCTGATCAACTTGAAGTTCAAGTTTAATTGTCACTCGACCGTACATGAATCCCTGCGAATACAGCCAAACGTGACTGCATTACTCTGGTGTCAAGGTGCAAAACACAATACCAACAGCCACACACAGCACAAAGCACACATAAGATATCAGTGAAATACAGTCACACAATAAAATATAGTCCAAGTCCCTGAGTCTATGAATGTTGCAGAAATCTGCAGTTGAACACAATAAGGCTTGTCTTCTGCCAAATGAGCACTAGGGGGAAGCACCTCCACCCACAAACTCCACCCCAACACACCATGCCCCCACCCCCCACCGCAACTTTATTATTTCCTGTCAGCCTCCGTATGCACAGACACTCCTGTACCTAACATCACTTGATGGATATACAATCAATCTATGTATATAAGCTGTCTAATATACTTAAATTTATTGTATTTTTTATTATTTTTGTTGCTTTTTACCTTTTGTGTTTTTGTGTGCTGCATCAGATCCGAAATTAAATTATTTCTTTCTTCTTTACACTTGTGTACTGGAAATGACATTGAACAATCGTAAGGCTTCGGTGGAAAATGTTACTCAGACTTTTCTCCGAGAGATTGTTTGCAGTGTAGATGAATGTACAGTAGAGGGCACTGACAATGCAGAGCAGAATTCACTATCTGCACAGACGTCATGAGAAGAATTTTCACAATTCCCAAATGTGGTTCTGACATTCAGGGTGAGTTTATGGAAGTTGAGGAATGGTGACAAGAAAAGGGAGTTGATTTTCACATCATAAACACAAGAGATTCTGCAGAGACTGGAAATCCAGAGTAACTCACTCAAAATGCTGGAGGAGCTCAGCAGGTCAAGCAGCAACTATGGAAAGGAATAAACAATCAATATTTCGGGGTGAAACCCTTCATCAGGATGAGAATCTCCGCTTGAAATTTTGATTGTTGAGACCATAAGACCATAAGATATTGGAGCAGAATTAGGCCATTTGGCCCATCAAGTCTGCTCCACCAATTCACCATGACTGATCCATTTTCCCTCTCAGCCCCAATGTCCTGCCTTCTCCCCATATCCCTTCATTCCCTGACTAATCAAGAATCTATCAACCTCTGCTTTAAATATACCTAATGACTTGGTCTCCACAGCCGCCTGTGGCAATGAATTCCACAGATTCACCACTCTCTGGCTAAATAAATTCCTCCTCATCTCCATTCTAAAAGGATGCCCCACTATTCTGTGACCTCTGGTCTTAGATGCCCTCCACCATAGGGAACATCTTCTCTACATCCACTCTATCAAGGCCTTTCAACATTCGATGGGTTTTAATGTCACCCCTCATTCGTCTGAATTCAGCAAGTACAGGCCCAAAGCCATCAAATGCTCCTCATATAATAAGCCCAGAATCAGTTTTGTAAACCTCTTTTGAATTGTTTTCGATATCAGCATATCTTTTCTTAAATGAGGGGCCAAAATTGCCCAAGTGAGACCTCACCAGTGCTTTATTAAGTCTCAACATTACATCCTTGCTTTTATATTCTAGTTCCTTTGAAACGAATCCTAACATTGCATTTGCCTTCCTCACCACCAACTCAACCTACAAGTGAACCTTAATGGAATCCTGCACAAGGACTCCCAAGTCCCTTTGCACCTCAGCTTTTTGAATTTTCTCTTCATTTAGAAAATAGTCTACACTTTCATTTCTTCGATCAATGTGCATGATCAAACACTTTCCGACATTATTCCATCTGCCAATTCTTTACCTATTCTCCTAATCTGTCTAAGTCCTTCTGTAGCTTCTCTACTTCCTTAAAACTACCTGCCCCTCCACCTATTGTTGTATTATCTACAAACGTGGTCACAAAGCCATCAATCCCATCAATCACATCATTGACGTGGTGTTTTTCCCTCTCCCTCGGTGCTGCCTGACCTACTGAGTTCCTCCAGCATTTTGTGTGTGTTTTACTCTGGATTTGCACATCTTTCTGAATTAAGCTAGTGTGACATTGTCCAATTTCCATCCCCAATCAGGAAAGATGCCAATAGAGATGAAAGAACCAGGAAGGCGTGAGACATAACAGAGAGCATAAATATTAGCAAATTGTGGCAGGGTAGCCCTCTTAGAAACTGCTGATCTCCTGGGATTTTCACACACAACAGTCTCTCGAGTATACAAAGAATGGTGCAAAAAACAAAAAAACATCCAGTGAGCAGCAGTTCTGTGGACGAAAATGCCTTGTTAATGAGAGAAGTCAGAGGGGAATGGCCAGACTGGTTCAAGCTGACTGGAAGGCAATAATAACTCAAATAACCACACGTTACAACAGTAGTGTGCAGAAGAGCACCTCCGAATGTGCAACACGACGAGCCCCGAAGTGGATGGACTACAGAAGCAGAAGACCATGAACAAGAGATACAGGAGAGGTACAAATACCTAACAAAGTGGCCACTGAGTGTATGTTACAAGGACTTACAACCAGGAAATAACAGAACTTGCATCGGCATAAACTTAAAGTGGAAATATATTAATAGATATTTCAACTTTAACAGACAGCTAACAGAAAAAGAGCCCATCCCAGATAAACCAGTCTATAATGTGCGCATAAACATTGGAGCTCATTGCTGGGTAGTCGGGAGCTTCACTTTAACTACTCATGGCGCTGAACCCAAGTTCTGCTTGAAAGACTCCAGATGCAGTTCGAACTCCTGAGTATGCAGAGGCATTACCATGTCGCCTTCATTCTGGAACTTGTGTGTTGGCCCCAGGTCAGGTCTCCTGAAATGATACCACTGAAGAATTTAAAGAACCTCCCCACCTCTGATTCTCCGATGAGCACTGGCTCATGGACAAGGATGGCACAGTAGCATAGCTGTTTGCCTAACTTTTCACAGCTGTAGCAATGCAGGTTAAATTCCTACCACTGTCCGTAAGGAGTTTGTACATCCCGTCGCCCCCCCACACCTTGAGTGTGTGGATTTCCTCCCGGTGCTCCGGTTTCCCCCCACATTCTACAGGCATACAGGTTAGGGCTAGAGTCAGAGGTTGTGGGCATGCTGCATTGGTGCCTGAAGCATGACAATACTTGTGGGCTGTCCCCAGCACATCTATGGACGGTGTTAGTCATTGACACAAACAACACATTTCAGAGTACGTTTCAAACTACATGTGACAAATAAAGCCATTCTTTCACCTTTCCAGAGTCATTATGGTGGGAGGGAAGCTGTGCTTGAGCATGTTAATAAAAGTTCTCAAGGTTTTTTATCATCTGCTACTGGAGGAGGTGAGACACATCTGGGGTGGGTGGGGTCTTGGTTTATGCTTGCTGTTTGCTCTGAGCTAGCAGGAAGTGTGGACAGGGTCCATGGAAGAGAGGTCATTTTTTTCTTTTTGATGGACTCAGCTCTGCCCGCAGCTCTCTGCAATTTCTTGCCGTCTTGTGCCAAGCTGAGATGCAGCTGGGTAGGATATTATAAAACAATTTCTGTGATCATTGGTGGTATGCGTGTAAAATAAGAACATTTTTTTCACCTTAGAGGAATGTATCATTGAGGGCATTAATAGTGCCAGAATGGAATTCATATTCTCATCAATTAAGAGGAAATTTTCTTGAGATTCACAACTCCTATAAATCTACTTTTCCGGACTAGATTTTGCTTTTATTTGGAGGGTGGATACAGGAAGGGGAGCGAATTTACAAATGTCCCTACATTAAGTTTGCCAGGCATAGTATGCCTAGCTGAGCCTACAGTCTCCAGGCAAGGTTTCACTCTCCCCCTGCACTCTCAGATCACTTACCTAATCATTCCACAAATTGACAATTGGCTGTAATTTCAAAAAGGTTAAGTCTGACACAACTTTAGCAGATTTAAGTACATCTTAACCAGTTGACTATCAACAGAAGAGTTTTTTAAAAAAATAACAGGATTTGTGACTGATGTTTATGTTTCTGTAATGGGCAGATTGCGGTTACCATGGGCTTGTTTAACGACAATGCTACATGAGGCTTTTTTGGAAATAATAATTGCAAGTCATGTGATGGTATTGTTTGACGTGAAGACATTCTGAGCATTATAGGAACAATGATTTGACTGTATATAGTGTCTTAGCAGAAAACAGAGACAAACGAGACTTCCGATGCTAGAAATTCAGAGGAACCCAGCTGGTCAGGCAATAAACTGCATAAGGAGGGAAAAGGACAATCGACATTTTGGTCTGAAACCCTTCATCAGGACTGAAAGGAAGAGGGCAGAAGCCAGGGGAGTGTGTGGGGAGGGGAAGAGGAGGAGGAACATGAGCTGGCAGCTGATAGATAAATCCAGGTGGGTGGGAGGGGGAGAGACAGAAATGTGGGGAAGTGTTGGCAAGAGAATGATGTAAGAATTTGTGATGTGACAAGTAGAAGATGTCCACAGGGAAATCAAGCGGGTGGGGGTGTAAACAGCAGAGGGTCGTTACCAGAGATTAGAGATATTGACACTGATCAGAATCAATATTAATTTCTCCAATGTCTGATAACCACCCCACACCATTCCCCAATCCACATCTCCGCCTTTGTCGTCCCTCATCCCTGTGGTCCCTTTACCCCTCCTTACCTCTCCCCCACTGTCATGAGCTACCCATCACTATCACCTTCCTCCCTTCCTCCCACCTCCTTCCTTTTATTCCATGGTCTATTGCTTGTCCTATCAGATTCCTTCTTCTTCAGCCCTTGCCTCTTCCACCTATCACCTCTCAGCTTCTCACAATTCCCTTTTCCCCCTCCGCCACTCTCACCTGCCACCTCACACACCCTCCCCTACCCTTTTACCCCAGCTTCTTCCTTCTTCCCTCTTGGTCCTGATGAAAGGTCTCCGCCTAAAACATCAACTGTTCATTTCGCTCTGTATTTGCTGCCTAGCCTACTGAGTTCCTCCAGCATTTTACATTGTAAGTATGTAAAATAACATTCTGCACAAAAAAAAATTCTCTTTTGTGTTGCTAGGAACATTAGTGTAGTAGGAACATTCACCCGGTCATAGAGTTATAGAGCACTGTACTACAGAAACAGGACCTCCAGTTCATCCAATTCATACTCACCTGGCTTATTACTGGTGCCAAGCACCCTCACCTGGGCTATAATCCTCCATACCCCTCTCAACCATGTACCCATTCAAACCTCTCTTAAATGTTACAACTTAAATCTCAAAGTTCAGAGTAAATTTATTATCAGAGTACATACATGTCACCATATACAACCCTGAGTTCCTTGCAGGCATACTCAATAAATCTATACAATAGTAACCATAACAGAATCAATGAAAGACTGCCCAACTTGGGCATTCAACCAGAGTGCAGAAGACTACAAACTGTGCAAATACAAAAAGAAAGAAATAATTGATTGATTGATTGATTGATTAAATAATTAATAAGCAAATAAATTTCAAGAACATGACTCCAGTATTTTAGACTATGAAGACACGTAGTCCTCTTTTATTGTCATTTAGTAACACATGCATTAAGAAATGATACAATATTTCCTCCGGTGTGATATCACAAAACAGAGGACAGACCAAAACTGAAAAAACTGACAAAACCACATAATTATAACATATAGTTACAACAGTGCAACAATACCATAACTTGAAGAAGTCCATGAGCACAGTAAAAAGTTCAAAGTCTCTCACTATTTTTTACTTCTATTTTTTAATGTTTCTTAATTGTCCATATGATTTTTTTTTGTGTTCTATCGCTGAGCAGCTGTGAACCATCTGATTGGCCTATCAGAGTTCTCTTTGGGAACTAGTTAACTTGATCAGCATTTCTGATCTGCCTGTTGTTCATGATTGTACTTAATAAAGAAAAACATGAGATAAAAGGTCAGATTTGGCATGTCATCTAAAACTCTCACAAACCTCTGTAGATGCACCTGGTATGGAAACACCAATACCTAAAGACTGAAAAACCTAAAACAAAAAGGTGGCTACAGCCCAATCCCGCTCAGGGAAAGCCCTCCCCATCCATAGATCACATTTACAAGGTGTGTGCGGCCACAAGAAAGCAGCATCCATCATCAAGGATCCCAACCATCAGGTCCCACACCACCAGGCTCAGGAACAGTTATTACCCCTCAACCATCAGGCTCCTGAATCAGTGTGGAAAACCTCACTCACCCCAACTCTAAACTGATTCCATGACCTACGGACTCACTTTTAAGGACTCCACAACTCATGTTCTCAGTATTAATTATTTACTCACTATATTTTTTATTTATTGTGTTTTTTTGTATTTGCAGAGTTTGTCTTCTTTTGTCCATTGATTGTTTGTACACCGTGTCCGACACCCGCCTTCATACTCCGGATTCTGTGTCCTTCCTGTCCAGTCCTGAAGGGTCTCCGTCCGAATCGTTAACTGTCCTTGCATTTCTGTAGGTTCTGCCTGACATGCTAAGTTCCTCCAGCATTTTGTGTCCGTTGCACAGTTATACAGTGGGGGGGGGGTACTTCTTCCAAGTGGGCACGTCTCCTCTGCCTGTCTGTCACTGTATTTTGGTGGAAACTCCCTTTGCCCTTTTGCACATCTCACTGCCGTTCTCGTTGTTCTGGCCAAGGGTAGTGCAGCTCGTGAGCTGCTACCTCCAATGATCCAGTTCAATGGCAACCCTGGATGCTGCTTGCACCTTTGTGGGGAGCTTCCTCCAGGCCCCCGACTTTCCTCCTATGACCCAAAGATGCCAGGAGGAGGGGTATAAGCTCCCACGATCTATGAAATGTTCCCAGTGGTGTGCATTTCAGATGGCCTCTGACAACCAAGTCTAGCTCAGGCCTTCACTTAGCTATTAAGGCAGGTGGAGCCGTTCCTAATGACAGAAGAAAGGGTAAAGGCAGGCTGCTGGCACTTTAAAACCCATCACCTCAGGCCAATGGGGCTCATCAGCTGTCGCTGGAAGCTCACCTAGGAGAAGGAAGACTCGGATTTCAAACCAGCACTGCCTCACAGCTGTGGCCACTCATGGGGAAGGCTTCAGGAGTAAACCCCAATAAGAAATCCAGAGCTGGAGTCCCTAAAGGCAGTCTGCGTTGACCGGCAACTCCTGTGATGCTGCTGGTGCCAAAGTGTATCAGTCCTCTGCCGTTCCTTTGGATTCATCAGCTGCATGGAGACAGGGAGCCTGCTGCCCGGACAGCAGCTTGCTCTCCATACCCTACTACCCTGGCTTGCATACCGGCGTAGCCAGCTAGCATGCAATATGCATGCTTGATCCCAACCACCGGGGGCTTGCTAAAGATACACGGATTGCTAGATGATTGGAAAGTGCCCCTAGGGTGTAGATAAATGGTAGAACGTGAAGGGAGTTCATAGAAATACGTGGGGGATGAAATGGGATGTACAAGTAGCTGCTCATTGATCAGTGTGCACTCGGTGGTCCGAAAGATCCATTCCAACACTGTCTTACTCTACAACATTCCTACCTACAGTAATGAGGGGAGATCGCCTCCAAGAAAATGACCAGTAAAATTGGACATTTATTTTTCTAATTTAGAGATCTAGTAGGCCTGACGATCCCATGCTGGCCAATTACATCCATGTGTCACGGCGAGAACGTACAAACTCCTTACAGACAGCGGTGGGAATCGAACGTCTATCCTACAGCTGGAGCTCAGATAGGGAAGGGGGAAGGAGGTGAATCGGAGATGAGCATTTACTTATTTAGAGAAACAGCACAGTAGCAGGCCCACACCACCCAGTTACACCCATGTGACCAACTAACCTCTTAACTCGTATGTCCTTGGAATTTGGGTGGGATCCGGAGCACCCAGAGGGAACCCTCATTAAAATGAACCCCATCGCAGAAGATGTAATAGAGTTACGGTAAACACTACGCCATTGTGATTTTCGACTGAACTTCCTGCCCCGCCACACACACACACACACACACACACACACACACACACACACATACACACACTTGTCTTTGCTTGCATCATAAGTGACCTTTCCAAGGAACCACAGAAACTTCTCAGAATCCAACCTCAGCTGGATCAGACAAGTTCATACCAGTGTGTGTCTTAATTACAGATAAGTGACAGGTATGTGTTACTGACCAGAGATACCAGATGGACCGGTTTCAATATTGCCCTCCCAATTTACTGAGAGAAAACTACATGAAATCAGCTGTAGCTTGCAAGCAAAGAAAATAGGCCCTGCCCTTAACCAATAGAATTATTGCATTAAAACTCATGGTAATCAGGAAATATCGCAAGAGTCATTTAGAAAAGAATTTTCTTACTGGACTCGACTTTGTCCCCTCTTCTACCTCCTCATTTCAACCTGGAAAAAACCCATGGCTTGGCCTGTTCTGGATTGGTTCAAATGGCCTTTGGGGCTATCAGTGTTAACATCACTTCACTACCCTTTCAGCATCTTGATAAACCCAAAATATTTCAACACCAAAATAACTTTATGTGTCAGCTCTGGCACGATAAGCTAGACTCTTGACCTCAATCTACCTCATTATGTTCTTAATTCTCCGCCTGAAACGGACTTTTTTCTGTAACTGTCATACTTTATTCAGTTTTCCCTCAGTGCACTGTTGTAATGAAGTGATCTGTGTGAATGGTATGCAGAATAATTTTTTTTGGCACACGTGACAATAATAAAAAATTTACATGCTCTATTCACATTCCAAAGATCTTTCGGTGAAATATTGACCACATTTGCTATCTTCTTTCTGACTCTTCCTGACTTTCAAAGTTCAAAGTAAATTTTACATCAAAGTACATAAATGTCACCATATACACCCCTAAGATTTGTTTTCTTCCGAGTACACTCAGTAAATCCATAACAATGAAAGAACGCACCCAACAAGGCAGGCAAGCAAACAGTGTGCAAAAGACAACAAACGGTGCAAATAACAGAAGAAAAATAAAGAAACAATAGTAATAAATAAATATGCAATAAATATCAAGAACATGAGATGAAGAGGCCTAAAAAGTGAGTCCACAGGTTGTGGGAAGTGATGGGGCAAGTGAAGTTATCCCTTTTGGTTCAAGAGCCTGGTTGTCAAGGGATAATAACTGTTCCTGAACCGGATGTTGTCAGTGCCAAGGCTCCTGTATCTTCTTCCTGATGACAGCAGCGAGAAGGGAGCATGACCCAGGGGGGTGGGGGTCCTGATGATGGATGATGCTATCCTGTGACAATGCCCCATGTTCCCATGCTCGATGGTGGGGGAGGGCTTCACCCGTGATGGATTGGTCTATATCCACTACTTTTTATAGGATTTTTCGTTCGAGGGCATTGGTGTTTCCACACCAGGTTAAGGTGCAGCCAGACAATATACACTCCACCACACATCTATAAGTTTGCCAAAGTCTTAGACGTCACACCAAACCTTCGCAAACTTCGAAGGAGGTAGAGGCACTGCTGTACAGGTCCTCAGATCTAACGACTCTGAATAATTGAAAGTTGCTGACGCTCTCCACCTCTGATCCCCTGATGAGGGCAGGCCCTCAGATTTTGGACCTCTGGTCTCCTCCTCCTGAAGTCAGTAGTCATCCTTGGCCTTGCTGACATTGAGTAAGAGATTGTTGCTGTGATTCTCAACTTTCACAAGAACAAAAGAAGAGTACCTGTGCCACTCCACGATCAGTTTTTGAACTGTTCAAGGCCTCAAATCTATTTCCGTGCCATTTCTATATAACCCTGATCTCTCAAAGGGTTCACGTCCAGGTGGAGTGTTATTTATCTGAAATTCTTGGGGCTGAAAGTATTTCAGATTTTGGATATTTTTCAGATTTTGGAATATCTAATGAGAGAGCTTGGGATCACCATCATTTCCAACTCTGAATTTATGTGCTACTGGTGAATAGTCTTTGACTTACACTTGTTCATCACACATGTGTACTGATGCAGCCGTCCAGCATGTTAGATTTTCATCTTGGCAAACTCATCAAAGGTTCAAAGCACATTTATAATCAAAGAATGTATAAATTATACACCTTGAGATTTGTCTGCTTTCAGGCATCCAAATAACCCAATAAACATAAGACCAAAAACCACTGCACAGAAAGAAAGAGCGCAAAAAAAAATGCACATCATGCAAACAATAGAAGCAACCCAACAGCAACCTGAACCAGGTTGAGTCCCAGCTTCACTTCCAGAGCAGCTGGAGTAGGCCGGGGCCACACTGCGGTCCCCAGTCCATTACACCAGTGGAGCAGGGGTGCACAGCAGCCAGCTCAGTTCACAGCCTTGGCGCTGCGGAGAACAGAATAATCATTCACAGCAGAGCGAACAAAATCCACCCAACCCTCGCCTCCGTACTCGACCCTCGGGCTTCCAGTCTATCTGGGTTGACATTTTAATTGTCCAAGCACTGGGTAGTGCCATGTTCCAGGACCCAGATCCAGGCACACCAATACACTTGGGCCACCCAGCCCGAAGCCGTTTCTCATTCTCAACAAATCGACTCAGCACTTGAGCAATCCAACCCTGGGTTAGGTGGATGGGCAGGGGAACTCTTGCTCATTGACTCTTCTCCAAATTGCTCACTACATTTCCGCCAGCGATACGAACTCCATCTCCAACTGTAGCTCAAACATGTTGTACCTCGCAATGCCCCAGCACGGCTCGTCACCCCAACCAGCCTCACCTCCACCTGCCTCCTTACTGTCTGTGGTGATCCTTCATCAATACCATACGCTGCTGGACCCTTTACAACCTTCAGCCTGGTATCTATGGTACAATTATATGTAGACATGTTTGCTGACATCACAGAATGTCCATTGTTTTATTTCCTTTATTCCAGAGATTTTTAAAAATTAGCTTTATTTGTCACATGAACATTGAGACACAATGAAATGCATCATTTGCATCAAATCAGTGAGGATGATGCTGTCAGCCCACATTCTGGCGTGCCCAGAATGCTTGCCCACAACTTCCTAATCCTAACCGTACGTCTTTGGAATGTGGGAGGAAACTGGAGCACCAAGAGGGAATGCAATCGTACAGCTGGTGCTTGAATAGGGATGGAGCTGAGTATTCATCTGGCAATACAGAATGGCAACAGGCCCTTCTGGCCAAACAAGCCTGCACCATGCAATCACGCCCGTGTAACGAGAGAGGAAACCGGAGCACCCGAAGGAAACCCATGCAGTCACAGGGAGAAGATACAAAATCCTTTCAGACAGCGGCAGCAGAATTGAACCCAGACTGCTGGCACCAGAATGCTGTTACGCTAATCACCATGCTACTGTGCTGCCCTAATAGGGCATTGTTAAATTAACCAGTTTAAATTGTTCTTTTCACAGGCAAGGTGAGATCGATAATGAGAACATCTGAGCTGGGAAAAGGAACTCAATTTGACTTTTATGACGGAGGATTGGATGCAGATTTTGAAGTTGGTTAACTCTTCCTCAAATTGTGCTAGCCATTCATTGATTCAATTTAAAATTGTACATCGTTATCATTTGACGAAGGAGAGACTTTCTAAAATCTTTTCTAATGTTGACAGTCATCGTGATAGATGTAAAACTGAGATAGCTACACTGACACATATGTTTTGGTCTTGTTCTATATTGAAACATTTCTGGAAGTCGGTTTTTTCAACAATTCCTAAAGCACATAAAATTAATCTACAACCTAATAAATTAACTGTGCTTTTTGAAATAATTCCTCAAAATATTCATGGTATTTCTGTGTCTGACCAACATGTTATTGAATCTGTTACATTGATAGCTAAGAGGGCCATTTTGTTGAAGTGGAAGGATACAACGGCTCCCACTTTGTCACAATGGTTCTCTCAAGTGATGCTATGTCTTAGTTTGGAGAAAATTAGAAGTCCAACCTTTGAACCTTTATTTGATTTTGAGAAAAGATGGGGCTCATTTGCTCGTTATTATCATTTGAGTTAATTGATAGATTTTTTCCACGATCTAATTGTAAATTTTTTGGTATATTTTCTTTCCTTGCTGGCGGTTTGATGTTTATTTTTAGAAGCTTTTTGTATGACGCATTGTACACCTAATGGGTTCTTTTTTTCCCTCACTTTTTCTGCTTAGTAGGTTTTTTTTGTTATCACATTTGTTTTCAATCTTCAAGATAATGTCTTTTTTGAGACATTGTAAGTGTTGTTACTTCAATGTACTCGTGTTATTTCTTTTGTATACTGTAACAATAAAAAGATTTGAAAAGAAAGAGAACATCTGAGCTTTTAACTAGATGGCTATACAGAGAATGTTTTCACTTGTGGGGAAGCATCTTCATAGAGTCATAGAGCACTACAACACGGCAACAGGCCCTTCGCCCCACCTAGTCCATGCCGAACCATCATTCTTCCAAGTGCCATCAACCTTCACTTGGACCACAAGTTCTCATAAATGTTACAATCAAAACCCACATCCAACACTTTTACTGACAGCTCGTTCCACCCTCTGACTGAAGAAGTTCCCCTTAAATATTTTGCCCTTTACCTATGACCTCCAGTTCTCATCTCACACAATCTGTGGGAAAAGCCTGTTTGTATTAACCCTATTTATGCCCCTCATAATTTTGCACACCTCTATCAAATCTTCCCTCATTTTCCACTTTCCAGGGAAAAAAGCCCCAACTTACTCAGCTATTGCCTTTAACTCAGGTCCTTCAATGTCACTGGTGAAACCCAACAGGAAATTCAAAAGAACTTGATCCAAAGACTGATGAGGATGTGGATCTCTATCACAGGGATTCCCTGGTGTACCCTGACATGTACACATGGAACTGAAGGAGATGCAACCTTCCTCCATTGTGGGCCTCCCTTCACCAGCTGGAATCTGGAACAAAACTATCTGCTGGAGGAACTCACCAAGTTCTATAACAACTGGCAATAATGTACTTAAATGTGTACTCATGACCTTAATGGACAATTAATGTACAAGTCCAGCAAGTTCCTCAGATGACTGGAAGTCAACAACAAAATGTCAATCTTCCAAAAGCAGCATGCAAAAGTGCTTAATGTCCTTTAATACGGAGAATGTGGATGCTTTGGAGAAGGGTTACCAGGGTGCAACCATGATTAGAGAGCTATAAGGAGAGGGAAAAGAAACTGGCATTTTCTGTGGGGCAGCTAAGGCTTTGGGGAGACCCAATAGAAGTTTATGAAATTATGAAACTTCAGACAGGGTGGACAGATGGTATCTTTCTCCCAGTGTCAAAGTGTCTCATACTAGAACATAGAACAATACATCACAGGGACAGGCCCTTTGGTCCACAATGCTGTGCCAGACCAAATAAATTAGTAATCAAATGGCCAACTGAACTAATCCCTTCTGCCAACACAATATCCTTCCATTTTCCTCACTTTCATTTGCCTATCTAAATGTCTCTTCAAAGTCCCTAGTATATCTCCTTCTACCACCACCCCAAGGAGCACATTGCAGGCACCCACCACTGGGTAAATACCTTGCCCCTCACCGCTCCTCTAAAATTAACCCCTCTCACTTAAACGCATGTCTTCTGGTATTAGACATTTCAACCCTGGGAAAATTATACTTTCTATCTATGCCTCAATCCTATAAATATCTATCAGATCTCCACCACCATTCCAGAGAAAACAACCCAAGTTTGTCGAACCTTTCATTATAGCACCTGCCCTCTAATCCGGGCAGCATCCTGGTGAACCGCTTTTGCGCCCTCTCCAAAGCTTCAATATCTTTCCGATAATGGGGTGACCAGAACTGTATGCAATATTCCAGATGTGGCCTCACTAGAGTTTTATAAAGCCGCAACATAACTCCTTGACTTTTGAACTCAATGCCTTGGCCAATAAAGATAAGCATGCTATGTGTCTTCTTAACCAGCCTATCAACCTGTGTAGCCATTTTCAGGGAGATATGAACTTCGACCCCAAGATCCCTCTGCTCATCAACACTATTAAGGGTCTTGCCCTTAAGTGTACTCTTTGCATTTGCCCTACCAAGATGCAACACCTCACATTCGGCTGGATTAAACTCCATCTGCTATTCCTCCACCGTATCTGCAAATAATCTATATTCCATTGTATTCTTTGCCAGTCATCTACACTATCCATAACACCAATCTTCATATCATCTGCTGAAATATTAACCCACCCATCTGAATTTTCTTCCAGGTCATTTACATACATCACAAATAGCAGAGTTCCCAGTACAGATACCTGAAGATCACCACTAATCACAGACCTCCAGCTAGAATAAGACCCTTTGACCACCTCCGTTTTCTGGGAGCAAGCCAGTTCATAATCCCAACAGTCAATTCAGCATAGTTCCCTTAATCTTCATCTTCTGGATGAGCAACCCGTGAGGAACCCTGTCAAGCGTCTTACTAAGATCCATGTAGACAACCTCCACAGCTCCATCTTCATCAATCTCCTTCATCACCTCATCAGAAACTTCAATCAAGTTAGCAAGATGCGACCTACCTGCACAAATCCATGCTGGCTCTACCTAATTAGGCCATGGTTTTCCAAATGCTCATAAATCCCAGCCCCAAGAGTGATCTTCAGTAACTTCTTGAATAATGGAATAACATTAGCTACTCAGTCCTTCTAGAGCTCAATTGTGGCTAGAGATGACACAAATATATTGGTCAACACCCCAGCAATCTTATCACTTGTCTTTCTCAATAGCCACAGGTTTATCCCGTCAGGCTCTGGAGAGGTAGCCATCATGATGCCCTTAAAGAGACCATGACCTTCCTTCTGACTGGAACGTACCTGTCCTGTGCTCCATTTGGTTGGTCTTCAACACCCTCCACATGCCAGATGTGGTCTTGCCCCGCTCAATTCAATACTGAATGGCCTGGTGGCTTTTGGGGGTCCATAGTGTTGCCCGATCCTGATGACAATTTATGTTAAATGTCCTCCTCCTGTGTATCATCCATTTCCTTCTGGTCCCTCCATATACAGGTGTCTGTCTAAACTCCACCAAACTGCCTGTTTCTACTACTCCTCCTGCTATCCTATTCCATGTACCCATCACTCTCTACACAAAAGATATTTG
>NW_027278156.1:0-18347 GCF_030028105.1 Mobula birostris
ATGGAGATTCAGGGCATGAGTTTCAGTGCATGAGTTTGAGGGCAGGAGTTTCAGGGCATGAGATTCAGGCATGAAGTTTCAGGGCATGAGATTCAGGGCAAGGTATTTCAGGGGCATGTAATTCAGGGGCATGAGTTCTGGGCAGATGATTCAGGGCAGGGGTTTTTAGGGCATGTGATTCAGGGCAAGAGTTTCAGTGCATGAGTTTCAGGGCAGGACTTTCAGCGTATGTGATTAGGGCATGAGTTTCAGGGGCATGAGATTCAGGGCTTGAGTTTCAGGGCTTGAGGTTCAGGGCATGAGTTTCAGGGCATGAGATTCAGGGCATGAGTTTTCTAGTGCAGGAACGTGAGGGCATGAGATTTCAGTGCACGAGTTTCAGAGCATGAATTCACGGCATGAGATACAAGGCATGATTTTCAGGGCTGGAGATTCAGGGCAGGTGTTTCAGTGCAGGAGTTTCAGGGCAAGAGATTCAGGGCATGAGATTCAGTGGCATGAGTTTCAGACAGGAGATTCAGGACATGTGTTTCAAGGGCATGAGTTTTCAGGGCATGAGTTTCAGGGCAGGAGTTCAGGGCATGTGATTCAGAGCGTGAGTTTCAGGATATGAGATTCATGGCATGAGTTTCAGTGCAGGAGTTTCAGGGCATGAGATTCTGGGCATGAGTTTTCAGGTGAGGTGATTCAGGGCAGGAGTTTCACGGACATGGCGATTCTGGGCATGAGTTTCAGTGCAGGAACTTGAGGTAATGAGATTCAGTGCACGAGTTTCAGAGCAGTGAGGTTCAGGGGATGAGATTCGGGGCATGAGTTTCAGGGCAGGAGATTCAGGGCAGGTGTTTCAGGTGCAGGAGTTTCAGGGCATGTAATTCAGGGCGTGAGTTTCAGGATATGAGATTCATGGCATGAGTTTCAGTGCAGGCGTTAGGGCATTAGATTCAGGGCATGAGTTTCAGGGCATGAGATTCAGGGCAGGAGTTTCAGGGTATATGAATTAGGGCATGAGTTTCAGAGCACGAGATTCAGGGCTTGAGTTTCAGGGCATGAGGTTCAGGGCATGAGTTTCAGGGCATGAGATTCAGGGCATGAGTTTCAGTGCAGGAACTTGAGGGCATGAAATTCAGTGCACGAGTTTCAGAGCATGAGATTCAGGGCAGGTGTTTCAGTGAAGGAGTTTCAGGGCATGAGATTCAGGGCATGAGATTCGGGGCATGAGTTTCAGGGCATGAGTTTCAGGGCATGAGTTTCAGGGCAGGAGTTTCAGGGCATGACTTTCAGGGCATGAGATTCAGGGCATGAGTTTCAGGGCATGAGTTTCAGGGCTTGAGTTTCAGGGCAGGAGTTTCAGGGCGTGTGATTCAGGGCCTGAGTTTCAGGATATGAGATTCATGGCATGAGTTTCTTTGCAGAGTTTCGGGGCATGAGATTCAGAGCATGAGTTTCAGTGCATGAGTTTGAGGGCAGGAGTTTCAATGCATGAGTTTCAGGGCAGGAGTTTCAGGGCATGTGATTCAGGGCGTGAGTTTCAGGATATGAGATTCATGGCATGAGTTTCAGTGCAGGAGTTTCAGGGCATGAGATTCAGAGCATGAGTTTCAGTGCATGAGTTTCAGGGCAGGAGTTTCAGGGTATGTGATTTCGGGCATGATTTTCAGGGTATGAGATTCAGGGCTTGAGTTTCAGGGCATGAGGTTCAGGGCATGAGTTTCAGTGCAGGAACTTGAGGGCATGAGATTCAGTGCACGAGTTTCAGAGCATCAGATTCAGGGCATGAGATTCAGGGCATGATTTTCAGGGCAGGAGATTCAGGGCAGGTGTTTCAGTTCAGGAGTTTCAGGGCATGAGATTCAGGGTATGAGATTCAGGGCATGAGTTTCAGGGCATGAGTTTCAGGGCATGAGTTTCAGGGCAGGTGTTTCAGGGCATGTGATTGAGGGCGTGAGTTTCAGGATATGAGATTCATGGCATGAGTTTCAGTGCAGGAGTTTCAGGGCATGAGATTCAGGGCATGAGTTTAAGGGTAGGTGATTCAGGGCAGGAGTTTCAGGACATGCGATTCAGGGCATGAGTTTCAGTGCAGGAACTTGAGGTAATAAGATTCAGTGCACGAGTTTCAGAGCGTGAGATTCAGGGCATGAGATTCAGGGCATGAGTTTCAGGGCAGGAGATTCAGGACATTTGTATCAGTGCAGGAGTTTCAGGGCATGAGATTCAGGGCATGAGATTCAGGGCATGAGATTTAGGACAGGAGATTCAGGGCATGAGATTAAGGGCATGAGTTGCAGTGCATGAGTTTGAGGGCAGGAGTTTGAAGGCATGAGATTCAGGGGATGAGTTTCAGTGCATGAGTTTGAGGGCAGGAGTTTCAAGGCATGAGATTCAGGGCATGAGTTTCAGTGCATGAGTTTGAGGGCAGGAGTTTCAGGGCATGAGATTCAGGGCATGAGTTTCAGGGCATGAGATTCAGGGCAGGTATTTCAGGGCATGTAATTCAGGGCATGAGTTTCTGGGCAGATGATTCAGGGCAGGAGTTTTAGGGCATGTGATTCAGGGCAAGAGTTTCAGTGCATGAGTTTCAGGGCAGGACTTTCAGCGTATGTGATTTAGGGCATGAGTTTCAGGGCATGAGATTCAGGGCTTGAGTTTCAGGGCTTGAGGTTCAGGGCATGAGTTTCAGGGCATGAGATTCAGGGCATGAGTTTCAGTGCAGGAACTTGAGGGCATGAGATTCAGTGCACGAGTTTCAGAGCATGAGATTCACGGCATGAGATTCAAGGCATGATTTTCAGGGCTGGAGATTCAGGGCAGGTGTTTCAGTGCAGGAGTTTCAGGGCAAGAGATTCAGGGCATGAGATTCAGGGCATGAGTTTCAGGACAGGAGATTCAGGACATGTGTTTCAGGGCATGAGTTTCAGGGCATGAGTTTCAGGGCAGGAGTTTCAGGGCATGTGATTCAGAGCGTGAGTTTCAGGATATGAGATTCATGGCATGAGTTTCAGTGCAGGAGTTTCAGGGCATGAGATTCAGGGCATGAGTTTCAGGGTAGGTGATTCAGGGCAGGAGTTTCAGGACATGCGATTCAGGGCCATGAGTTTCAGTGCAGGAACTTGAGGTAATGAGATTCAGTGCACGAGTTTCAGAGCGTGAGGTTCAGGGGATGAGATTCGGGGCATGAGTTTCAGGGCAGGAGATTCAGGGCAGGTGTTTCAGTGCAGGAGTTTCAGGGCATGTAATTCAGGGCGTGAGTTTCAGGATATGAGATTCATGGCATGAGTTTCAGTGCAGGCGTTTAGGGCATGAGATTCAGGGCATGAGTTTCAGGGCATGAGATTCAGGGCAGGAGTTTCAGGGTATATGATTTAGGGCATGAGTTTCAGAGCACGAGATTCAGGGCTTGAGTTTCAGGGCATGAGGTTCAGGGCATGAGTTTCAGGGCATGAGATTCAGGGCATGAGTTTCAGTGCAGGAACTTGAGGGCATGAAATTCAGTGCACGAGTTTCAGAGCATGAGATTCAGGGCAGGTGTTTCAGTGAAGGAGTTTCAGGGCATGAGATTCAGGGCATGAGATTCGGGGCATGAGTTTCAGGGCATGAGTTTCAGGGCATGAGTTTCAGGGCAGGAGTTTCAGGGCATGACTTTCAGGGCATGAGATTCAGGGCATGAGTTTCAGGGCATGAGTTTCAGGGCTTGAGTTTCAGGGCAGGAGTTTCAGGGCGTGTGATTCAGGGCCTGAGTTTCAGGATATGAGATTCATGGCATGAGTTTCTTTGCAGGAGTTTCGGGGCATGAGATTCAGAGCATGAGTTTCAGTGCATGAGTTTGAGGGCAGGAGTTTCAATGCATGAGTTTCAGGGCAGGAGTTTCAGGGCATGTGATTCAGGGCGTGAGTTTCAGGATATGAGATTCATGGCATGAGTTTCAGTGCAGGAGTTTCAGGGCATGAGATTCAGAGCATGAGTTTCAGTGCATGAGTTTCAGGGCAGGAGTTTCAGGGTATGTGATTTCGGGCATGATTTTCAGGGTATGAGATTCAGGGCTTGAGTTTCAGGGCATGAGGTTCAGGGCATGAGTTTCAGTGCAGGAACTTGAGGGCATGAGATTCAGTGCACGAGTTTCAGAGCATCAGATTCAGGGCATGAGATTCAGGGCATGATTTTCAGGGCAGGAGATTCAGGGCAGGTGTTTCAGTTCAGGAGTTTCAGGGCATGAGATTCAGGGTATGAGATTCAGGGCATGAGTTTCAGGGCATGAGTTTCAGGGCATGAGTTTCAGGGCAGGTGTTTCAGGGCATGTGATTGAGGGCGTGAGTTTCAGGATATGAGATTCATGGCATGAGTTTCAGTGCAGGAGTTTCAGGGCATGAGATTCAGGGCATGAGTTTAAGGGTAGGTGATTCAGGGCAGGAGTTTCAGGACATGCGATTCAGGGCATGAGTTTCAGTGCAGGAACTTGAGGTAATAAGATTCAGTGCACGAGTTTCAGAGCGTGAGATTCAGGGCATGAGATTCAGGGCATGAGTTTCAGGGCAGGAGATTCAGGACATTTGTATCAGTGCAGGAGTTTCAGGGCATGAGATTCAGGGCATGAGATTCAGGGCATGAGATTTAGGACAGGAGATTCAGGGCATGAGTTTCAGGGCATGAGTTTCAGGGATGAGTTTCAGAGCAGGAGTTTCAGGGCGTGAGTTTCAGGACATGAGATTCATGGCATGAGTTTCAGTGCAGGAGTTTCGGGCATGAGATTCAGGGCATGAGTTTCTGTGCAGATGATTCAGGGCAGGAGTTTTAGGGCATGTGATTCAGGGCATGAGTTTCAGTGCATGAGTTTCAGTGCAGGAGTTTCAGGGCATGAGTTTCAGGGCATGAGATTCAGGGCAGGTATTTCAGGGCATGTAATTCAGGGCATGAGTTTCTGGGCAGATGATTCAGGGGAAGGAGTTTTAGGGCATGTGATTCAGGGCATGAGTTTCAGTGCATGAGTTTCAGGGCAGGAGTTTCAGGGCATGTGATTCAGGGCGTGAGTTTCAGGACATGAGATTCATGGCAGGAGTTTCAGTGCAGTAGTTTCAGGGCATGAGTTTCAGGGTAGGTGATTCAGGGCAGGAGTTTCAGGACATGAGATTCAGGGCATGAGTTTCAGTGCATGAACTTGAGGTAATGAGATTCAGTGCACGAGTTTCAGAGCGTGAGATTCAGGGCATGAGATTCAGGGCATGAGTTTCAGGGCGGGAGATTCAGGGCAGGTGTTTCAGTGCAGGAGTTTCAGGGCATGAGATTCAGGGCATGAGTTTTAGGACAGGAGATTCAGGGCATGGGTTTCAGGGCATGAGTTTCAGGGCATGAGTTTCAGGGCAGGAGTTTCAGGGCATGTAATTCACGGTGTGAGTTTCAGGATATGAGATTCATGGCATGAGTTTCAGTACAGGAGTTTCAGGGCATGAGACTCAGGGCATGAGTTTCAGGGCATGAGATTCAGGACAGGAGTTTCAAGGCATGAGATTCAGGGCATGAGTTTCAGTGCATGAGTTTGAGGGCAGGAGTTTCAAGGCATGAGATTCAGGGCATGAGTTTCAGTGCATGAGTTTGAGGGAAGGAGCTTCAGGGCATGAGATTCAGGGCATGAGTTTCAGGGCATGAGATTCAGGGCAGGTATTTCAGGGCATGTAATTCAGGGCATGAGTTTCTGGCCAGATGATTCAGTGCACGAGTTTCAGAGCATGAGATTCAGGGCATGAGATTCAGGGCATGATTTTCAGGGCATGAGATTCAGGTCATGAGTTTCAGGGCATGAGTTTCAGGGCAGGAGTTTCAGGGCATGTGATTCAGGGCGTGAGTTTCAGGATATGAGATTCATGGCATGAGTTTCAGTGCAGGAGTTTCAGGGCATGAGATTAAGGGCATGAGTTGCAGTGCATGAGTTTGAGGGCAGGAGTTTGAAGGCATGAGATTCAGGGGATGAGTTTCAGTGCATGAGTTTGAGGGCAGGAGTTTCAAGGCATGAGATTCAGGGCATGAGTTTCAGTGCATGAGTTTGAGGGCAGGAGTTTCAGGGCATGAGATTCAGGGCATGAGTTTCAGGGCATGAGATTCAGGGCAGGTATTTCAGGGCATGTAATTCAGGGCATGAGTTTCTGGGCAGATGATTCAGGGCAGGAGTTTTAGGGCATGTGATTCAGGGCAAGAGTTTCAGTGCATGAGTTTCAGGGCAGGACTTTCAGTGTATGTGATTTAGGGCATGAGTTTCAGGGCATGAGATTCAGGGCTTGAGTTTCAGGGCTTGAGGTTCAGGGCATGAGTTTCAGGGCATGAGATTCAGGGCATGAGTTTCAGTGCAGGAACTTGAGGGCATGAGATTCAGTGCACGAGTTTCAGAGCATGAGATTCACGGCATGAGATTCAAGGCATGATTTTCAGGGCTGGAGATTCAGGGCAGGTGTTTCAGTGCAGGAGTTTCAGGGCAAGAGATTCAGGGCATGAGATTCAGGGCATGAGTTTCAGGACAGGAGATTCAGGACATGTGTTTCAGGGCATGAGTTTCAGGGCATGAGTTTCAGGGCAGGAGTTTCAGGGCATGTGATTCAGAGCGTGAGTTTCAGGATATGAGATTCATGGCATGAGTTTCAGTGCAGGAGTTTCAGGGCATGAGATTCAGGGCATGAGTTTCAGGGTAGGTGATTCAGGGCAGGAGTTTCAGGACATGCGATTCAGGGCATGAGTTTCAGTGCAGGAACTTGAGGTAATGAGATTCAGTGCACGAGTTTCAGAGCGTGAGGTTCAGGGGATGAGATTCGGGGCATGAGTTTCAGGGCAGGAGATTCAGGGCAGGTGTTTCAGTGCAGGAGTTTCAGGGCATGAGATTCAGGGCATGAGATTCAGGGCATGAGTTTCAGGACATATGATTCAGGGCATGAGTTTCAGGGCAGGAGTTTCAGGGCATGTAATTCAGGGCGTGAGTTTCAGGATATGAGATTCATGGCATGAGTTTCAGTGCAGGAGTTTCAGGGCATGAGATTCAGGGCAGGAGTTTCAGGGCATGAGATTCCGGGCATGAGTTGCAGTGCATGAGTTTGAGGGCAGGAGTTTGAAGGCATGAGATTCAGGGGATGAGTTTCAGTGCATGAGTTTGAGGGCAGGAGTTTCAAGGCATGAGATTCAGGGCATGAGTTTCAGTGCATGAGTTTGAGGGCAGGACTTTCAGGGCATGAGATTCAGGGCATGAGTTTCAGGGCATGAGATTCAGGGCATGTAATTCAGGGCATGAGTTTCTGGGCAGATGATTCAGTGCAGGAGTTTTAGGGCATGTGATTCAGGGCTTGAGTTTCAGTGCATGAGTTTCAGGGCAGGAATTTCAGGGTATGTGATTTAGGGCATGAGTTTCAGGGCATGAGATTCAGGGCTTGAGTTTCAGGGCATGAGATTCAGGGCATGAGATTCAGGGCATGAGTTTCAGTGCAGGAACTTGAGGGCATGAGATTCAGTGCACGAGTTTCAGAGCATGAGATTCAGCACATGAGATTCAGGGCATGATTTTCAGGGCAGGAGATGCAGGGCAGGTGTTTCAGTGCAGGAGTTTCAGGGCAAGAGATTCAGGGCAAGAGATTCAGGGCATGAGTTGCAGTGCATGAGTTTGAGGGCAGGAGTTTGAAGGCATGAGATTCAGGAGATGAGTTTCAGTGCATGAGTTTGAGGGCAGGAGTTTCAAGGCATGAGATTCAGGGCATGAGTTTCAGTGCATGAGTTTGAGGGCAGGAGTTTCAGGGCATGAGATTCAGGGCATGAGTTTCAGGGCATGAGATTCAGGGCAGGTATTTCAGGGCATGTAATTCAGGGCATGAGTTTCTGGGCAGATGATTCAGGGCAGGAGTTTTAGGGCATGTGATTCAGGGCAAGAGTTTCAGTGCATGAGTTTCAGGGCAGGACTTTCAGCGTATGTGATTTAGGGCATGAGTTTCAGGGCATGAGATTCAGGGCTTGAGTTTCAGGGCATGAGGTTCAGGGCATGAGTTTCAGGGCATGAGATTCAGGGCATGAGTTTCAGTGCAGGAACTTGAGGGCATGAGATTCAGTGCACGAGTTTCAGAGCATGAGATTCAGGGCATGAGATTCAGGGCATGATTTTCAGGGCAGGAGATTCAGGGCAGGTGTTTCAGTGCAGGAGTTTCAGGGCAAGAGATTCAGGGCATGAGATTCAGGGCATGAGTTTCAGGACAGGAGATTCAGGGCATGAGTTTCAGGGCATGAGTTTCAGGGCAGGAGTTTCAAGGCATGTGATTCAGGGCGTGAGTTTCAGGATATGAGATTCTTGGCATGAGTTTCAGTGCAGGAGTTTCAGGGCATGTAATTCAGGGCGTGATTTCAGGATATGAGATTCATGGTATGAATTTCAGTGCAGGCGTTTAGGGCATGAGATTCAGGGCATGAGTTTCAGGGCATGAGATTCAGGGCAGGAGTTTCAGGTTATATGATTTAGGGCATGAGTTTCAGAGCATGAGATTCAGGGCTTGAGTTTCAGGGCATGAGGTTCAGGGCATGAGTTTCAGGGCATGAGATTCAGGGCATGAGTTTCAGTGCAGGAACTTGAGGGCATGAGATTCAGTGCACGAGTTTCAGAGCATGAGATTCAGGGCATGAGATTCAGGGCATGATTTTCAGGGCAGGAGATTCAGGGCAGGTGTTTCAGTGAAGGAGTTTCAGGGCATGAGATTCAGGGCATGAGATTCGGGGCATGAGTTTCAGGGCATGAGTTTCAGGGCAGGAGTTTCAGGGCATGAGATTCAGTGCACGAGTTTCAGAGCATGAGATTCAGGGCATGAGATTCAGGGAATGACTTTCAGGGCATGAGATTCAGCGCATGAGTTTCAGGGCATGAGTTTCAGGGCTTGAGTTTCAGGGCAGGAGTTTCAGGGCGTGTGATTCAGGGCCTGAGTTTCAGGATATGAGATTCATGGCATGAGTTTCTTTGCAGGAGTTTCAGGGCATGAGATTCAGAGCATGAGTTTCAGTGCATGAGTTTGAGGGCAGGAGTTTCAATGCATGAGTTTCAGGGCAGGAGTTTCAGGGCATGTGATTCAGGGCGTGAGATTCAGGATATGAGATTCATGGCATGAGTTTCAGTGCAGGAGTTTCAGGGCATGAGATTCAGAGCATGAGTTTCAGTGCATGAGTTTCAGGGCAGGAGTTTCAGGGTATGTGATTTCGGGCACGATTTTCAGGGTATGAGATTCAGGGCTTGAGTTTCAGGGCATGAGATTCAGGGCATGAGTTTCAGTGCAGGAACTTGAGGGCATGAGATTCAGTGCACGAGTTTCAGAGCATCAGATTCAGGGCATGAGATTCAGGGCATGATTTTCAGGGCAGGAGATTCAGGGCAGGTGTTTCAGTGCAGGAGTTTCAGGGCATGAGATTCAGGGTATGAGATTCAGGGCATGAGTTTCAGGGCATGAGTTTCAGGGCATGAGTTTCAGTGCAGGAGTTTCAGGGCATGAGATTCAGGGCATGAGTTTAAGGGTAGGTGATTCAGGGCAGGAGTTTCAGGACATGCGATTCAGGGCATGAGTTTCAGTGCAGGAACTTGAGGTAATAAGATTCAGTGCACGAGTTTCAGAGCGTGAGATTCAGGGCATGAGATTCAGGGCATGAGTTTCAGGGCAGGAGATTCAGGACATTTGTTTCAGTGCAGGAGTTTCAGGGCATGAGATTCAGGGCATGAGATTCAGGGCATGAGATTTTGGACAGGAGATTCAGGGCATGAGTTTCAGGGCATGAGTTTCAGGGATGAGTTTCAGAGCAGGAGTTTCAGGGCGTGAGTTTCAGGACATGAGATTCATGGCATGAGTTTCAGTGCAGGAGTTTCGGGCATGAGATTCAGGGCATGAGTTTCTGTGCAGATGATTCAGGGCAGGAGTTTTAGGGCATGTGATTCAGGGCATGAGTTTCAGTGCATGAGTTTCAGTGCAGGAGTTTCAGGGCATGAGTTTCAGGGCATGAGATTCAGGGCAGGTATTTCAGGGCATGTAATTCAGGGCATGAGTTTCTGGGCAGATGATTCAGGGGAAGGAGTTTTAGGGCATGTGATTCAGGGCATGAGTTTCAGTGCATGAGTTTCAGGGCAGGAGTTTCAGGGCATGTGATTCAGGGCGTGAGTTTCAGGACATGAGATTCATGGCAGGAGTTTCAGTGCAGTAGTTTCAGGGCATGAGTTTCAGGGTAGGTGATTCAGGGCAGGAGTTTCAGGACATGAGATTCAGGGCATGAGTTTCAGTGCATGAACTTGAGGTAATGAGATTCAGTGCACAAGTTTCAGAGCGTGAGATTCAGGGCATGAGATTCAGGGCATGAGTTTCAGGGCGGGAGATTCAGGGCAGGTGTTTCAGGGCAGGAGTTTCAGGGCATGAGTTTCAGGGCATGAGTTTCAGGGCAGGAGTTTCAGGGCATGTAATTCACGGTGTGAGTTTCAGGATATGAGATTCATGGCATGAGTTTCAGTACCGGAGTTTCAGGGCATGAGACTCAGGGCATGAGTTTCAGGGCATGAGATTCAGGACAGGAGTTTCAAGGCATGAGGTTCAGGGCATGAGTTTCAGGGCATGAGATTCAGGGCATGAGTTTCAGTGCAGGAACTTGAGGGCATGAGATTCAGTGCACGAGTTTCAGAGCATGAGATTCAGGGCATGAGATTCAGGGCATGATTTTCAAGGCAGGAGATTCAGGGCACGTGTTTCAGAGCAGGAGTTTCAGGGCATGAGATTCAGGGCATGAGATTCAGAGCATGAGTTTCAGGGCATGAGATTCAGGGCAGGTATTTCAGGGCATGTAATTCAGGGCATGAGTTTCTGGCCAGATGATTCAGTGCACGAGTTTCAGAGCATGAGATTCAGGGCATGAGATTCAGGGCATGATTTTCAGGGCATGAGATGCAGGGCAGGTGTTTCAGTGCCGGAGTTTCAGGGCAAGAGATTCAGGGCATGAGATTCAGGGCATGAGTTTCAGGGCATGAGTTTCAGGGCAGGAGTTTCAGGGCATGTGATTCAGGGCGTGAGTTTCAGGATATGAGATTCATGGCATGAGTTTCAGTGCAGGAGTTTCAGGGCATGAGATTCCGGGCATGAGTTGCAGTGCATGAGTTTGAGGGCAGGAGTTTGAAGGCATGAGATTCAGGGGATGAGTTTCAGTGCATGAGTTTGAGGGCAGGAGTTTCAAGGCATGAGATTCAGGGCATGAGGTTCAGTGCATGAGTTTGAGGGCAGGAGTGTCAGGGCATGAGATTCAGGGCATGAGTTTCAGGGCATGAGATTCAGGGCAGGTATTTCAGGGCATGTAATTCAGGGCATGAGTTTCTGGGCAGATGATTCAGGGCAGGAGTTTTAGGGCATGTGATTCAGGGCAAGAGTTTCAGTGCATGAGTTTCAGGGCAGGACTTTCAGCGTATGTGATTTAGGGCATGAGTTTCAGGGCATGAGATTCAGGGCTTGAGTTTCAGGGCATGAGGTTCAGGGCATGAGTTTCAGGGCATGAGATTCAGGGCATGAGTTTCAGTGCAGGAACTTGAGGGCATGAGATTAAGTGCACGAGTTTCAGAGCATGAGATTCACGGCATGAGATTCAGGGCATGATTTTCAGGGCAGGAGATTCAGGGCAGGTGTTTCAGTGCAGGAGTTTCAGGGCAAGAGATTCAGGGCATGAGATTCAGGGCATGAGTTTCAGGACAGGAGATTCAGGACATGAGTTTCAGGGCATGAGTTTCAGGGCATGAGTTTCAGGGCAGGAGTTTCAGGGCATGTGATTCAGGGCGTGAGTTTCAGGATGTGAGATGCATGGCATGACTTTCAGTGCAGGAGTTTCAGGGCATGAGATTCAGGGCATGAGTTTCAGGGTAGGTGATTCAGGGCAGGAGTTTCAGGACATGCGATTCAGGGCATGAGTTTCAGTGCAGGAACTTGAGGTAATGAGATTCAGTGCACGAGTTTCAGAGCGTGAGATTCAGGGGATGAGATTCGGGGCATGAGTTTCAGGACAGGAGATTCAAGGCATGAGATTCAGGGCATGAGTTTCAGGACATATGATTCAGGGCATGAGTTTCAGGGCAGGAGTTTCTGGGCATGTAATTCAGGGCGTGAGTTTCAGGATATGAGATTCATGGCATGAGTTTCAGTGCAGGAGTTTCAGGGCATGAGATTCAGGGCAGGAGTTTCAGGGCATGAGATTCCGGGCATGAGTTGCAGTGCATGAGTTTGAGGGCAGGAGTTTGAAGGCATGAGATTCAGGGGATGAGTTTCAGTGCATGAGTTTGAGGGCAGGAGTTTCAAGGCATGAGATTCAGGGCATGAGTTTCAGTGTATGAGTTTGAGGGCAGGAGTTTCAGGACAGGAGATTCAGGACATGAGTTTCAGGGCATGAGTTTCAGGGCATGAGTTTCAGGGCAGGAGTTTCAGGGCATGTGATTCAGAGCGTGAGTTTCAGGATATGAGATTCATGGCATGAGTTTCAGTGCAGGAGTTTCAGGGCATGAGATTCAGGGCATGAGTTTCAGGGTAGGTGATTCAGGGCAGGAGTTTCAGGACATGCGATTCAGGGCATGAGTTTCAGTGCAGGAACTTGAGGTAATGAGATTCAGTGCACGAGTTTCAGAGCGTGAGGTTCAGGGGATGAGATTCGGGGCATGAGTTTCAGGGCAGGAGATTCAGGGCAGGTGTTTCAGTGCAGGAGTTTCAGGGCATGAGATTCAGGGCATGAGATTCAGGGCATGAGTTTCAGGACATATGATTCAGGGCATGAGTTTCAGGGCAGGAGTTTCAGGGCATGTAATTCAGGGCGTGAGTTTCAGGATATGAGATTCATGGCATGAGTTGCAGTGCATGAGTTTGAGGGCAGGAGTTTGAAGGCATGAGATTCAGGGGATGAGTTTCAGTGCATGAGTTTGAGGGCAGGAGTTTCAAGGCATGAGATTCAGGGCATGAGTTTCAGTGCATGAGTTTGAGGGCAGGACTTTCAGGGCATGAGATTCAGGGCATGAGTTTCAGGGCATGAGATTCAGGGCAGGTATTTCAGGGCATGTAATTCAGGGCATGAGTTTCTGGGCAGATGATTCAGTGCAGGAGTTTTAGAGCATGTGATTCAGGGCATGAGTTTCAGTGCATGAGTTTCAGGGCAGGAATTTCAGGGTATGTGATTTAGGGCATGAGTTTCAGGGCATGAGATTCAGGGCTTGAGTTTCAGGGCATGAGATTCAGGGCATGAGATTCAGGGCATGAGTTTCAGTGCAGGAACTTGAGGGCATGAGATTCAGTGCACGAGTTTCAGAGCATGAGATTCAGCACATGAGATTCAGGGCATGATTTTCAGGGCAGGAGATGCAGGGCAGGTGTTTCAGTGCAGGAGTTTCAGGGCAAGAGATTCAGGGCAAGAGATTCAGGGCATGAGTTGCAGTGCATGAGTTTGAGGGCAGGAGTTTGAAGGCATGAGATTCAGGAGATGAGTTTCAGTGCATGAGTTTGAGGGCAGGAGTTTCAAGGCATGAGATTCAGGGCATGAGTTTCAGTGCATGAGTTTGAGGGCAGGAGTTTCAGGGCATGAGATTCAGGGCATGAGATTCAGGGCAGGTATTTCAGGGCATGTAATTCAGGGCATGAGTTTCTGGGCAGATGATTCAGGGCAGGAGTTTTAGGGCATGTGATTCAGGGCAAGAGTTTCAGTGCATGAGTTTCAGGGCAGGACTTTCAGCGTATGTGATTTAGGGCATGAGTTTCAGGGCATGAGATTCAGGGCTTGAGTTTCAGGGCATGAGGTTCAGGGCATGAGTTTCAGGGCATGAGATTCAGGGCATGAGTTTCAGTGCAGGAACTTGAGGGCATGAGATTCAGTGCACGAGTTTCAGAGCATGAGATTCAGGGCATGAGATTCAGGGCATGATTTTCAGGGCAGGAGATTCAGGGCAGGTGTTTCAGTGCAGGAGTTTCAGGGCAAGAGATTCAGGGCATGAGATTCAGGGCATGAGTTTCAGGACAGGAGATTCAGGGCATGAGTTTCAGGGCATGAGTTTCAGGGCAGGAGTTTCAAGGCATGTGATTCAGGGCGTGAGTTTCAGGATATGAGATTCTTGGCATGAGTTTCAGTGCAGGAGTTTCAGGGCATGTCATTCAGGGCGTGATTTCAGGATATGAGATTCATGGTATGAATTTCAGTGCAGGCGTTTAGGGCATGAGATTCAGGGCATGAGTTTCAGGGCATGAGATTCAGGGCAGGAGTTTCAGGTTATATGATTTAGGGCATGAGTTTCAGAGCATGAGATTCAGGGCTTGAGTTTCAGGGCATGAGGTTCAGGGCATGAGTTTCAGGGCATGAGATTCAGGGCATGAGTTTCAGTGCAGGAACTTGAGGGCATGAGATTCAGTGCACGAGTTTCAGAGCATGAGATTCAGGGCATGAGATTCAGGGCATGATTTTCAGGGCAGGAGATTCAGGGCAGGTGTTTCAGTGAAGGAGTTTCAGGGCATGAGATTCAGGGCATGAGATTCGGGGCATGAGTTTCAGGGCATGAGTTTCAGGGCAGGAGTTTCAGGGCATGAGATTCAGTGCACGAGTTTCAGAGCATGAGATTCAGGGCATGAGATTCAGGGAATGACTTTCAGGGCATGAGATTCAGCGCATGAGTTTCAGGGCATGAGTTTCAGGGCTTGAGTTTCAGGGCAGGAGTTTCAGGGCGTGTGATTCAGGGCCTGAGTTTCAGGATATGAGATTCATGGCATGAGTTTCTTTGCAGGAGTTTCAGGGCATGAGATTCAGAGCATGAGTTTCAGTGCATGAGTTTGAGGGCAGGAGTTTCAATGCATGAGTTTCAGGGCAGGAGTTTCAGGGCATGTGATTCAGGGCGTGAGATTCAGGATATGAGATTCATGGCATGAGTTTCAGTGCAGGAGTTTCAGGGCATGAGATTCAGAGCATGAGTTTCAGTGCATGAGTTTCAGGGCAGGAGTTTCAGGGTATGTGATTTCGGGCACGATTTTCAGGGTATGAGATTCAGGGCTTGAGTTTCAGGGCATGAGATTCAGGGCATGAGTTTCAGTGCAGGAACTTGAGGGCATGAGATTCAGTGCACGAGTTTCAGAGCATCAGATTCAGGGCATGAGATTCAGGGCATGATTTTCAGGGCAGGAGATTCAGGGCAGGTGTTTCAGTGCAGGAGTTTCAGGGCATGAGATTCTGGGTATGAGATTCAGGGCATGAGTTTCAGGGCATGAGTTTCAGGGCATGAGTTTCAGTGCAGGAGTTTCAGGGCATGAGATTCAGGGCATGAGTTTAAGGGTAGGTGATTCAGGGCAGGAGTTTCAGGACATGCGATTCAGGGCATGAGTTTCAGTGCAGGAACTTGAGGTAATAAGATTCAGTGCACGAGTTTCAGAGCGTGAGATTCAGGGCATGAGATTCAGGGCATGAGTTTCAGGGCAGGAGATTCAGGACATTTGTTTCAGTGCAGGAGTTTCAGGGCATGAGATTCAGGGCATGAGATTCAGGGCATGAGATTTAGGACAGGAGATTCAGGGCATGAGTTTCAGGGCATGAGTTTCAGGGATGAGTTTCAGAGCAGGAGTTTCAGGGCGTGAGTTTCAGGACATGAGATTCATGGCATGAGTTTCAGTGCAGGAGTTTCGGGCATGAGATTCAGGGCATGAGTTTCTGTGCAGATGATTCAGGGCAGGAGTTTTAGGGCATGTGATTCAGGGCATGAGTTTCAGTGCATGAGTTTCAGTGCAGGAGTTTCAGGGCATGAGTTTCAGGGCATGAGATTCAGGGCAGGTATTTCAGGGCATGTAATTCAGGGCATGAGTTTCTGGGCAGATGATTCAGGGGAAGGAGTTTTAGGGCATGTGGTTCAGGGCATGAGTTTCAGTGCATGAGTTTCAGGGCAGGAGTTTCAGGGCATGTGATTCAGGGCGTGAGTTTCAGGACATGAGATTCATGGCAGGAGTTTCAGTGCAGTAGTTTCAGGGCATGAGTTTCAGGGTAGGTGATTCAGGGCAGGAGTTTCAGGACATGAGATTCAGGGCATGAGTTTCAGTGCATGAACTTGAGGTAATGAGATTCAGTGCACAAGTTTCAGAGCGTGAGATTCAGGGCATGAGATTCAGGGCATGAGTTTCAGGGCGGGAGATTCAGGGCAGGTGTTTCAGTGCAGGAGTTTCAGGGCATGAGATTCAGGGCATGAGTTTTAGGACAGGAGATTCAGGGCATGAGTTTCAGGGCATGAGTTTCAGGGCATGAGTTTCAGGGCAGGAGTTTCAGGGCATGTAATTCACGGTGTGAGTTTCAGGATATGAGATTCATGGCATGAGTTTCAGTACCGGAGTTTCAGGGCATGAGACTCAGGGCATGAGTTTCAGGGCATGAGATTCAGGACAGGAGTTTCAAGGCATGAGGTTCAGGGCATGAGTTTCAGGGCATGAGATTCAGGGCATGAGTTTCAGTGCAGGAACTTGAGGGCATGAGATTCAGTGCACGAGTTTCAGAGCATGAGATTCAGGGCATGAGATTCAGGGCATGATTTTCAAGGCAGGAGATTCAGGGCACGTGTTTCAGAGCAGGAGTTTCAGGGCATGAGATTCAGGGCATGAGATTCAGAGCATGAGTTTCAGGGCATGAGATTCAGGGCAGGTATTTCAGGGCATGTAATTCAGGGCATGAGTTTCTGGCCAGATGATTCAGTGCACGAGTTTCAGAGCATGAGATTCAGGGCATGAGATTCAGGGCATGATTTTCAGGGCAGGAGATGCAGGGCAGGTGTTTCAGTGCCGGAGTTTCAGGGCAAGAGATTCAGGGCATGAGATTCAGGGCATGAGTTTCAGGGCATGAGTTTCAGGGCAGGAGTTTCAGGGCATGTGATTCAGGGCGTGAGTTTCAGGATATGAGATTCATGGCATGAGTTTCAGTGCAGGAGTTTCAGGGCATGAGATTCCGGGCATGAGTTGCAGTGCATGAGTTTGAGGGCAGGAGTTTGAAGGCATGAGATTCAGGGGATGAGTTTCAGTGCATGAGTTTGAGGGCAGGAGTTTCAAGGCATGAGATTCAGGGCATGAGGTTCAGTGCATGAGTTTGAGGGCAGGAGTGTCAGGGCATGAGATTCAGGGCATGAGTTTCAGGGCATGAGATTCAGGGCAGGTATTTCAGGGCATGTAATTCAGGGCATGAGTTTCTGGGCAGATGATTCAGGGCAGGAGTTTTAGGGCATGTGATTCAGGGCAAGAGTTTCAGTGCATGAGTTTCAGGGCAGGACTTTCAGCGTATGTGATTTAGGGCATGAGTTTCAGGGCATGAGATTCAGGGCTTGAGTTTCAGGGCATGAGGTTCAGGGATGAGTTTCAGTGCATGAGTTTGAGGTCAGGAGTTTCAAGGCATGAGATTCAGGGCATGAGATTCAGTGCACGAGTTTCAGAGCATGAGATTCACGGCATGAGATTCAGGGCATGATTTTCAGGGCAGGAGATTCAGGGCAGGTGTTTCAGTGCAGGAGTTTCAGGGCAAGAGATTCAGGGCATGAGATTCAGGGCATGAGTTTCAGGACAGGAGATTCAGGACATGAGTTTCAGGGCATGAGTTTCAGGGCATGAGTTTCAGGGCAGGAGTTTCAGGGCATGTGATTCAGGGCGTGAGTTTCAGGATGTGAGATGCATGGCATGACTTTCAGTGCAGGAGTTTCAGGGCATGAGATTCAGGGCATGAGTTTCAGGGTAGGTGATTCAGGGCAGGAGTTTCAGGACATGCGATTCAGGGCATGAGTTTCAGTGCAGGAACTTGAGGTAATGAGATTCAGTGCACGAGTTTCAGAGCGTGAGATTCAGGGGATGAGATTCGGGGCATGAGTTTCAGGACAGGAGATTCAGGGCATGAGATTCAGGGCATGAGTTTCAGGACATATGATTCAGGGCATGAGTTTCAGGGCAGGAGTTTCTGGGCATGTAATTCAGGGCGTGAGTTTCAGGATATGAGATTCATGGCATGAGTTTCAGTGCAGGAGTTTCAGGGCATGAGATTCAGGGCAGGAGTTTCAGGGCATGAGATTCCGGGCATGAGTTGCAGTGCATGAGTTTGAGGGCAGGAGTTTGAAGGCATGAGATTCAGGGGATGAGTTTCAGTGCATGAGTTTGAGGGCAGGAGTTTCAAGGCATGAGATTCAGGGCATGAGTTTCAGTGTATGAGTTTGAGGGCAGGAGTTTCAGGGCATGAGATTCAGGGCATGAGTTTCAGGGCATGAGATTCAGGGCAGGTATTTCAGGGCATGTAATTCAGGGCATGAGTTTCTGGGCAGATGATTCAGGGCAGGAGTTTTAGGGCATGTGATTCAGGGCAAGAGT
>NW_027278157.1:0-18265 GCF_030028105.1 Mobula birostris
AGGCTGGAGGCTGGAGGCAGGAGACTAGAGGCGGGAGGCTGGAGACTGGAGGCTGGAGGTTGGAGACTAGAAACGAGAGACTAGAGGCGAGACTGGAGGCTGGAGACTAGAGTCTAGAGGTGGGGCTGGAGTCTGGAGACTAGAGACAAGAGGCGAGGCTGGAGGCTGAAGGCTGGAGGTTGGAGGCTGGAGGCTAGAGGTGAGGCTGGAGGCTGGAGACGAGATGCGAGGCTGGAGGCTGGAGACTAGAGGCGAGGCTGGAGGCTGGAGACCAGAGACTAGATTCGAGGCTGGAGGCTGGAGGATGGACGCTGGAGAGTAGAGGTGAGGCTGGAGGCTGGAGGCGAGGCTGGAGGCGAGGCTGGAGGCTGGAGGCGAGGCTGGAAGCTAGAGACTAGAGGCGAGGCTGGAGACTAGAGGCGAGGCTGGAGGCTGGAGACTAGAGACTAGATGCGAGGCTGTAGGCTGGAGGCTAGAGACTAGAGGCGAGGCTGGAGGCTGGAGACTAGAGACTAGAGGCGAGGCTGGAGGCTGGAGGCTAGGGACTAGAGGCGAGGCTGGAGGCTGGAGACTAGAGGCGAGGCTGGAAGCTGGAGGCTAGAGGCGAGGCTGGAGGCTAGAGACTAGATGCGAGGCTGGAGGATGGAGACTAGATGCGAGTCTGGAGGCTGGAGGCAGGAGACTAGCGGCGAAGCTGGAGGCTGGAGGCGAGGCTGACGGCTGGAGTCGAGGCTGAAGGCTGCAGACTAGAGCTGAGGCTGGAGGCTGGAGACTAGAGGCGAGGCTGGAGGCTGAAGACTAGAGACTAGAGGCGAGGCTGGAGGCTGGAGGCTAGAGGCGAGGCTGGAGGCTAGAGGCGAGGCTGGAGGCTGGAGACTAGATGCGAGTCTGGAGGCTGAAGGTTGGAGACTAGCGGCGATGCTGGAGGCTGGAGGCGAGGCTGAAGGCTGGAGTCGAGGCTGAAGGCTGGAGACTACATGCAAGGCTGGAGGCTGGAGACTAGTTGCGAGGCTGGAGGCTGGAGACTAGAGACTTGAGGCAAGGCTGGAGACTAGAGACTACAGGCGAGGCTGGAGACTAGAGACTAGAGGCGAGGCTGGAGGCTGGAGGCTGGAGGCTGGAGACTAGAGGCGAGGCTGGAGGCTGGAGGCTGGAGAATAGAGATGAGGCTGGAGGCTAGAGGCTGGAGGCTGGAGGCTGCAGGCTGTAGGCTGGAGGCTGGAGGCTGGAGACTAGAGGCGAGGCTGGAGGCTGCAGGCTTCAGGCTGGAGGCTGGAGGCTGGAGACTATAAGCGAGGCTGGAGGCCGGAGGCTGGAGGCTGGAGACTAGAAGCGAGGCTGGAGGCTGGAGGCTGGAGACTAGAGGCGAGGCTGGAGGCTGGAGACTAGAGGTGAGGCTGGAGGCTGGAGACTAGAGGCGAGGCTGGAGGCTGGAGGCTAGAGGCGAGGCTGGAGGCTGGAGACTAGAGACGAGCCTGGAGGCTGGAGGCTGGAGGCTGGAGGCTAGAGGCGAGGCTGGAGGCTGGAGGCTACATGCAAGGCTGGAGGCTGGAGACTAGATGCGAGGCTGGAGGCTGGAGACTAGATACTTGAGGCGAGGCTGGAGACTAGAGACTAGAGGCGAGGCTGGAGGCTGGAGGCTGGAGGCTGGAGACTAGAGGCGAGGCTGGAGGCTGGAGGCTGGAGAATAGAGATGAGGCTGGAGGCTAGAAGCTGGAGGCTGCAGGCTGTAGGCTGGAGGCTGGAGGCTGGAGACTAGAGGCGAGGCTGGAGGCTGGAGGCTGGAGACTAGAGATGAGGCTGGAAGCTAGAGGCTGGAGAATAGAGACGAGGCTGGAGGCTGGAGACGAGAAGCGAGGCAGGATGCTGGAGACTAGAGACTAGAGGCGAGGCTGGAGACTAGAGGTGAGGCTGGAGGTGAGGCTGGAGGCTGTTGACTAGAAGCGAAGCTGGAGGCTGGAGACTGGAGACTTGAGGCGAAGCTAGAGGCTGGAGGCTGGAGGCTGGATGCAGGAGACTAGAGGCGGGAGGCTGGAGACTGGAGGCTGGAGACTAGAAACTAGACGTGGGGCTGGAGTCTGGAGACTAGAGACTAGAGGCGAAGTTGGAGGCTGGAGACTAGAGGCGAGGCTGGAGGCTAGAGACTAGAGACTAGAGGCGAGGCTGGAGGCTGGAGACCAGATGAGAGGCTGGAGGCTGGAGACTAGGTGCGAGGCTGGAGACTAGAGACTAGAGGCGAGGCTGGGGGCTGGAGGCTGGTGACCAGAGGTGGGGCTGGATTCTGGAGACTAGAGACTAGAGGCGAGGCTGGAGGCTGGAGACTAGAGACTAGAGGTGAGGCTGGAGGCTGGAGACCAGATGCGAGGCTGGAGGCTGGAGACTAGATGCGAGGCTGGAGACTAGAGACTAGAGGCGAGGCTGGAGGCAGGAGACTAGAGACTAGAGGCGAGGCTGGAGGCTGGAGACTAGAGACTAGAGGCGAGACTGGAGGCTGCAGACTAGAAACTAGAGGTGGGGCTGGAGTCTGGAGACTAGATACTAGAGGCGAGGCTGGAGGCTGGAGACTAGAGGCGAGGCTGGAGACTGGAGACTAGAGACTAGAGGCGAGGCTAGAGGCTGGAGACTAGAGGCGAGGCTGGAGGCTGGAGACTAGAGACTAGAGGCGAGGCTGGAGGCTGGAGACTAGAGACTAGAGGCGAGGCTGGAGGCTGGAGACTAGAGGTGAGGCTGGAGGCTGGAGACCAGATGCCAGGCTGGAGGCAGGAGACTAGATGCGAGGCTGGAGACTAGAGACTAGAGGCGAGGCTGGAGGTTGGAGACTAGAGGTGGGGCTGGAGTCTGGAGACTAGAGACTAGAGGCGAGGCTGGAAGCTGGAGACTTGAGGCGAGGCTGGAGGCTGGAGACTAGAGACTAGAGGTGAGGCTGGAGGCTGGAGACTAGAGGTGAGGCAGGAGGCTGGAGACCAGATGCGAGGCTGGAAGCTGGAGACTAGAGACTAGAGGCGAGGCCGGAGGCTGGAGACTAGAGACTAGAGGCGAGACTGGAGGCTGGAGACTAGAAACTAGAGGTGGGGCTGGAGTCTGGAGACTAGATACTAGAGGCGAGGCTGGAGGCTGGAGACTAGAGGCGAGGCTGGAGGCTGGAGACTAGAGACTAGAGGCGAGGCTGGAGGCTGGAGACTGGAGGCGAGGCTGGAGGCTGGAGACTAGAGACTAGAGGCGAGGCTGGAGGCTGGAGACTAGAGACTAGAGGCGAGGCTGGAGGCTGGAGACTAGAGGTGAGGCTGGAGGCTGGAGACCAGATGCCAGGCTGGAGGCAGGAGACTAGATGCGAGGCTGGAGACTAGAGACTAGAGGCGAGGCTGGAGGTTGGAGACAAGAGGTGGGGCTGGAGTCTGGAGACTAGAGACTAGAGGCGAGGCTGGAAGCTGGAGACTTGAGGCGAGGCTGGAGGCTGGAGACTAGAGACTAGAGGTGAGGCTGGAGGCTGGAGACTAGAGGTGAGGCAGGAGGCTGGAGACCAGATGCGAGGCTGGAAGCTGGAGACTAGATGCGAGGCTGCAGGCTAGAGACTAGAGGCGAGGCTGGAGGCCGGAGACTGGAGGCTGGAGACTAGAGGCGAGGCTGGAGGCTGGAGACTAGAGGCGAGGCTGGAGGCTGGAGACTAGAGACAAGAAGCGAGGCTGGAGGCTGCAGACTAGAAACTAGAGACTAGAGGCGAGGCTAGAGGCTGGAGACTAGAGGCGAGGCTGGAGGCTGGAGACTAGAGACAAGAAGCGAGGCTGGAGGCTGGAGACTAGAAACTAGAGACTAGAGGCGAGACTGGAGGCTGGAGACTAGAAACTAGAGGTGGGGCTGGAGTCTGGAGACTAGAGACTAGAGGCGAGGCTGGAGGCTGGAGACTAGAGGCGAGGCTGGAGGCTGGAGACTAGAGACTAGAGGCGAGGCTGGAGGCTGGAGACTAGAGGTGAGGCTGGAGGCTGGAGACCAGATGCGAGGCTGGAGGCTGGAGACTAGATGCGAGGCTGGAGACGAGAGACTAGAGGCGAGGCTGGAGGATGGAGGCTGGAGAGTAGAGGTGGGGCTGGAGTCTGGAGACTAGAGACTAGAGGCGAGGCTGGAGGCTGGAGACTAGAGACTAGAGGCGAGGCTGGAGGCTGGAGGTTGGAGGTTGGAGGCTGGAGACTAGAGGTGAAGCTGGAGGCTGAAGACTAGATGCGAGGCTGGAGGCTGGAGACTAGAGACTAGAGGTGAGGCTGGAGGCTGGAGACTAGAGATGAGGCTGGAGGCTGGAGACCAGATGCGAGGCTGGAGGCTGGAGACTAGATGCGAGGCTGGAGACTAGAGACTGGAGGCGAGGCTGGAGGCTGGAGGCTGGAGACTAGAGGCGAGGCTGGAGGCTGGAGACTAGAGACTAGAGAGGAGGCTGGAGGCTAGAGACTGGAGGCTGGAGACTGGAGACTAGAGAGGAGGCTGGAGGCGAGGCTGGAGTTTGGAGACTAGAGGCGAGGTTGGAGGCTGGAGACTAGAGGCGAGGCTGGAGGCTGGAGACTAGAGCCGAGGCTGGAGGCTGGAGACGAGAGGCAAGGCTGGAGGTTGGAGACGAGAGGCGAGGCTGTAGGCTGGAGACTAGTGGCGATGCTGGAGGCTGGAGGCTGGAGACTAGAGGCGAGGCTGGAGGCCGGAGGCTGCAGACTAGATGCGAGGCTGGAGGCTGGAGACGAGAGGCGAGGCTGGAGGCTGAAGACTACAGACAAGAGTCGAGGCTGGAGGCTGAAGACTAGAGACTACAGGCGAGGCTGGAGGCTGGAGGCTGAAGGTTGGAGGTTGGAGGCTGGAGGCTAGAGGTGAGGCTGGAGGCTGGAGACTAGATGCGAGGCTGGAGGCTGAAGACAGGAGACTAGAGACTAGAGTCGAGGCTGGGGGCTGGCGGATGGACGCTGGAGACTAGAAGTGATGCTGGAGGCTGGAGACTAGACACTAGAGACTAGAGGCGAGGCTGGAGCAGGAGACTAGAGACTAGAGGCGAGGCTCGAAGCTGGAGACTAGAGACTAGAGGCGAGGCTGGAGGCTGGAGGCGAGGCTGGAGGCTGGAGACTAGAGACTAGAGGCAAGGCTGGAGGCTGGAGGCTGGAGACTAGAGGCGAGGCTGGAGGCTGGAGACTAGAGTCTAGAGACTAGAAGCGAGCCTGGAGGCTGCAGACAAGAGACCAGAGGCGAGGCTGGAGGCTGGAGACTAGAGGTGAGGCTGGAGGCTTTAGGCTGGAGACTAGATGCGAGGCTGGAGGCTGGAGACTAGAGACTAGAGGCATGGCTGGAGGCTGGAGGGTAGAGACTAGAGGCGAGGCTGGAGGCTGGAGGCGAGGCTGGAGGCTGGAGACTAGAGGCGAGGCTGGAAGCTGGAGACTAGAGACCAGAGGTGTGGCCGGAGGCTGGAGGCTGGAGACTAGAGGCGAGGTTGGAGGCTGGAGGCTGGAGGCTGGAGACTAGAGACTAGAGGTGGGGCTGGAGTCTGGAGACTAGAGACTAGAGGCGAGGCTGGAAGCTGGAGACTAGAGGCGAGGCTGGAGGCTGGAGACTAGATGCGAGGCTGGAGACTAGAGACTAGAGGCGAGGCTGGAGGCTGGAGGCTAGAGAATAGGGGCGAGGCTGGAGGCTGGAGGCGAGGCTGGAGGCTGGAGACTAGAGGCGAGGCTGGAAGCTGGAGACTGGAGACCAGAGGCTGGAGGCTGGAGACTAGAGGCGAGGCTGGAGGTCGGAGACTGGAGGCTGGAGACTAGAGGCGAGTCTGGAGGCTGGAGACTAGAGGCGAGGCTGGAGGGTGGAGACCAGAGACAAGAAGCGAGGCTGGAGTCTGGAGACGAGAAACTAGAGACTAGAGGCGAGACTGGAGGCTGGAGACTAGAGGTGGGGCTGGAGTCTGGAGACTAGAGACTAGAGGCGAGGCTGGAGGCTGGAGACTAGAGGCGAGGCTGGAGGCTGGAGACTAGAGACTAGAGGCGAGGCTGGAGGCTGGAGACTAGAGACTAGAGGCGAGGCTGGAGGCTGGAGACTAGAGACTAGAGGCGAGGCTGGAGGCTGGAGACTAGAGACTAGAGGCGAGGCTGGAGGCTGGAGACTAGAAACTAGAGACTAGAGGCGAGGCTGGAGGCTGGAGACTAGAGGTGCAGCTGGAGGCTGGAGACTAGAGGCGAGGCTGGAGGCTGGAGACTAGAGGCGAGGCTGGAGGCTGGAGACTAGAGACAAGAAGCGAGGCTGGAGACTAGAGACAAGAAGCGAGGCTGGAGGCTGGAGACTAGAAACTAGAGACTAGAGGCGAGACTGGAGGCTGGAGACTAGAAACCAGAGGTGGGGCTGGAGTCTGGAGACTAGAGACTAGAGGCGAAGTTGGAGGCTGGAGACTAGAGGCGAGGCTGGAGGCTAGAGACTAGAGACGAGAGGCGAGGCTGGAGGCTGGAGACCAGATGAGAGGCTGGAGGCTGGAGACTAGATGCGAGGCTGGAGACTAGAGACTAGAGGCGAGGCTGGGGGCTGGAGGCTGGAGACCAGAGGTGGGGCTGGATTCTGGAGACTAGAGACTAGAGGCGAGGCTGGAGGCTGGAGACTAGTGGCGAGGCTCGAAGCTGGAGACTAGAGACTAGAGGCGAGGCTGGGGGCTCGAGGTGAGGCTGGAGGCTGGAGGCTGGAGACTAGAGACGAGAGGCAAGGCTGGAGGCTGGAGGCTGGAGACTAGAGGCGAGGCTGGAGGATGGAGACTAGAGACTAGAGGTGAGGCTGGAGTCTGAAGACTAGAGACTAGAGGCGAGGCTGGAGGCTGGAGACTAGAGGCGAGGCTGGAGGCTGGAGACTAGAGACTAGAGGCGAGGCTGGAGATTGGAGGCTGGAGGCTGGAGAATGGAGACTAGAGGTGAAGCTGGAGGCTGGAGACTAGAGGCGAGGCTAGAGGCTGGAGACTAGAGACAAGAAGCGAGGCTGGAGGCTGGAGACGAGAAACTAGAGACTAGAGGCGAGACTGGAGGCTGGAGACTAGAGACTAGAGGTGCGGCTGGAGTCTGGAGACTAGAGACTAGAGGGGAGGCTGGAGGCTGGAGACTAGAGGCGAGGCTGGAGGTTGGAGGCTGGAGACTAGAGGTGAAGCTGGAGGCTGGAAACTAGATGCGAGCCTGGAGACTGGAGACTAGAGGCGAGGCTGGAGGCTGGAGGCTGGAGACTAGAGGTGGGGCTGGAGTCTGGAGACTAGAGACTAGAGGCGAGGCTGGAGGCTGGAGACTAGAGGCGAGGCTGGAGGCTGGAGACTAGAGACGAGAGGTGAGGCTGGAGGCTTGAGACTAGAGGTGAGGCAGGAGGCTGGAGACCAGATGCGATCCTGGAGGCTGGAGACTAGATGCGAGGCTGGAGACTAGAGACTAGAGGCTAGGCTGGAGGCTGGAGGCTAGAGACTAGAGGCGAGGCTGGAGGCTGGAGGCGATGCAGGAGGCTGGAGACAAGAGGCGAGGCTGGAAGCTGGAGACTAGAGACCAGAGGCGTGGCCGGAGGCTGGAGGCTGGAGACTAGAGGCGAGGCTGGAGGCCGGAGACTGGAGGCTGGAGACTAGAGGCGAGGCTGGAGGCTGGAGACTAGAGGCGAGGCTGGAGGCTGGAGACTAGAGGCGAGGCTGGAGGCTGGAGACTAGAGGTGAAGCTGGAGGCTGGAGACTAGAGGCGAGGCTGGAGGCTGGAGACTAGAGACAGGAAGCGAGGCTGGAGGCTGGAGACTGGAAACTAGAGACTGGAGGCGAGACTGGAGGCTGGAGACTAGAGACAAGAGGTGGGGCTGGAGGCTGGAGACTAGAGGCGAGGCTGGAGGCTGAAGACTAGAGACTAGAGGCGTGGCTGGAGGTTGGAGGCTGGAGGCTGGAGGCTGGAGACTAGAGGTGAAGCTGGAGGCTGGAGACTAGAGGCGAGGCTGGAGGCTGGAGACTAGAGACAAGAAGCGAGGCTGGAGGCTGGAGACGAGAAAATAGACACTAGAGGCGAGACTGGAGGCTGGAGACTAGAGACTAGAGGTGGGGCTGGAGTCTGGAGACTAGAGACTAGAGGCGAGGCTGGAGGCTGGAGACTAGAGGCGAGGCTGGAGGTTGGAGGCTGGAGACTAGAGACTAGAGACTAGAAGCGAGGCTGGAGGCTGGAGACTAGAGCCTAGAGGCGAGACTGGAGGCTGGAGACTAGAGGTGAGGCTGGAGGCTGGAGGCTGGAGGCTGGAGACTAGATGCGAGGCTGGAGGCTGGAGACTAGAGACTAGAGGCAAGGCTGGAGGCTGGAGGCTGGAGACTAGAGACTAGAGGCAAGGCTGGAGGCTGGAGGCTAGAGACTAGAGGCGAGGCTGGAGGCTGGAGGCTGGAGGCTGGAGGCTGGAGACTAGAGGCGAGGCTGGAAGCTGAGACTAGAGACCAGAGGCGTGGCCGGAGGCTGGAGGCTGCAGACTAGAGGCGAGGCTGGAGGCCGGAGACTGGAGGCTGGAGACTAGAGGCGAGGCTGGAGACTGGAGACTGGAGACAAGTAGCGAGGCTGGAGGCTGGAGACTTAAGACAAGAAGCGAGGCTGGAGGCTGGAGACTGGAAACTAGAGACTAGAGGCGAGACTGGAGGTTGGAGACTAGAGACTAGAGGTGGGGCTGGAGTCTGAAGACTAGAGACTAGAGGCGAGGCTGGAGGCTGGAGACTAGAGGCGAGGCTGGAGGCTGGAGACTAGAGACTAGAGGCGAGGCTGGAGGTTGGAGGCTGGAGGCTGGCGGCTGGAGACTAGAGGTGAAGCTGGAGGCTGGAGACTGGAGGCGAGGCTGGAGGCTGGAGACTAGAGACAAGAATCGAGGCTGGAGGCTGGAGACGAGAAACTAGAGACTAGCGGCGAGACTGGAGGCTGGAGACTAGAGACTAGAGGTGCGGCTGGAGTCTGGAGACTAGAGACTAGAGGCGAGTCTGAAGGCTGGAGACTAGAGGCGAGGCTGGAGGTTGGAGGCTGGAGACTAGAGGTGAAGCTGGAGGCTGGAAACTAGATGCGAGGCTGGAGGCTGGAGACTAGAGGCGAGGCTGGAGGTTGGAGGCTGGAGACTAGAGGTGAAGCTGGAGGCTGGAGACTAGATGCGAGGCTGGAGGCTGGAGACTAGATGCGAGGCTGGAGGCTGGAGACTAGAGGTGAGGCTGGAGGCTGGAGACCAGATGCGAGGCTGGAGGCTGGAGACTAGAGACAAGAATCGAGGCTGGAGGCTGGAGACGAGAAACTAGAGACTAGAGGCGAGACTGGAGGCTGGAGACTAGAGACTAGAGGTGCGGCTGGAGTCTGGAGACTAGAGACTAGAGGCGAGTCTGAAGGCTGGAGACTAGAGGCGAGGCTGGAGGTTGGAGGCTGGAGACTAGAGGTGAAGCTGGAGGCTGGAAACTAGATGCGAGGCTGCAGGCTGGAGACTAGAGGCGAGGCTGGAGGTTGGAGGCTGGAGACTAGAGGTGAAGCTGGAGGCTGGAGACTAGATGCGAGGCTGGAGGCTGGAGACTAGATGCGAGGCTGGAGGCTGGAGACTAGAGGTGAGGCTGGAGGCTGGAGACCAGATGCGAGGCTGGAGGCTGGAGACTAGATGCGAGGCTGGAGACTAGAGACTAGAGGCGAGGCTGGAGGCTGGAGGCTGGAGGCTGGAGACTAGAGGCGAGGCTGGAGGCTGGAGGCGAGGCTGGAGGCTTGAGACTAGAGGCGAGGCTGGAAGCTGGAGACTAGAGACCAGAGGCGTGGCCAGAGGCTGGAGGCTGGAGACTAGAGGCGAGGCTGGAGGCCCGAGACAGGAGGCTGGAGACTAGAGGCGAGTCTGGAGGCTGGAGACTAGAGGCGAGGCTGGAGGGTGGAGACTAGAGACAAGAAGCGAGGCTGGAGGCTGGAGACTAGAAACTAGAGACTAGAGGCGAGACTGGAGGCTGGAGACTAGAAACTAGAGGTGGGGCTGGAGTCTGGAGACTAGAGACTAGAGGCGAGGCTGGAGGCTGGAGACTAGAGACTAGAGGCGAGGCTGGAGGCTGGAGACTAGAGACTAGAGGCGAGGCTGGAGGCTGGAGACTAGAGGTGAGGCTGGAGGCTGGAGACCAGATGCGAGGCTGGAGGCTGGAGACTAGATGCGAGGCTGGAGACTGGAGACTAGAGGCGAGGCTGGAGGCTGGAGGCTGGAGACTAGAGGTGGGGCTGGAGTCTGGAGACTAGAGACTAGAGGCGAGGCTGGAGGCTGGAGACTAGAGGCGAGGCTGGAGGCTGGAGACTAGAGGTGAAGCTGGAGGCTGGAGACCAGAGGCGAGGCTGGAGGCTGGAGACTAGAGACAAGAAGCGAGGCTGGAGGCTGGAGACGAGAAACTAGACACTAGAGGCGAGACTGGAGGCTGGAGACTAGAGACTAGAGGTGGGGCTGGAGTCTGGAGACTAGAGACTAGAGGCGAGGCTGGAGGCTGGAGACTAGAGGCGAGGCTGGAGGTTGGAGGCTGGAGACTAGAGACTAGAGACTAGAAGCGAGGCTGGAGGCTGGAGACTAGAGGTGAGGCTGGAGGCTGGAGGCTGGAGGCTGGAGACTAGATGCGAGGCTGGAGGCTGGAGACTAGAGACTAGAGGCAAGGCTGGAGGCTGGAGGCTGGAGACTAGAGACTAGAGGCAAGGCTGGAGGCTGGAGGCTAGAGACTAGAGGCGAGGCTGGAGGCTGGAGGCTGGAGGCTGGAGGCTGGAGACTAGAGGCGAGGCTGGAAGCTGAGACTAGAGACCAGAGGCGTGGCCGGAGGCTGGAGGCTGGAGACTAGAGGCGAGGCTGGAGGCCCGAGACAGGAGGCTGGAGACTAGAGGCGAGTCTGGAGGCTGGAGACTAGAGGCGAGGCTGGAGGGTGGAGACTAGAGACAAGAAGCGAGGCTGGAGGCTGGAGACTAGAAACTAGAGACTAGAGGCGAGACTGGAGGCTGGAGACTAGAAACTAGAGGTGGGGCTGGAGTCTGGAGACTAGAGACTAGAGGCGAGGCTGGAGGCTGGAGACTAGAGACTAGAGGCGAGGCTGGAGGCTGGAGACTAGAGACTAGAGGCGAGGCTGGAGGCTGGAGACTAGAGGTGAGGCTGGAGGCTGGAGACCAGATGCGAGGCTGGAGGCTGGAGACTAGATGCGAGGCTGGAGACTGGAGACTAGAGGCGAGGCTGGAGGCTGGAGGCTGGAGACTAGAGGTGGGGCTGGAGTCTGGAGACTAGAGACTAGAGGCGAGGCTGGAGGCTGGAGACTAGAGGCGAGGCTGGAGGCTGGAGACTAGAGGTGAAGCTGGAGGCTGGAGACCAGAGGCGAGGCTGGAGGCTGGAGACTAGAGACAAGAAGCGAGGCTGGAGGCTGGAGACGAGAAACTAGACACTAGAGGCGAGACTGGAGGCTGGAGACTAGAGACTAGAGGTGGGGCTGGAGTCTGGAGACTAGAGACTAGAGGCGAGGCTGGAGGCTGGAGACTAGAGGCGAGGCTGGAGGTTGGAGGCTGGAGACTAGAGACTAGAGACTAGAAGCGAGGCTGGAGGCTGGAGACTAGAGGTGAGGCTGGAGGCTGGAGGCTGGAGGCTGGAGACTAGATGCGAGGCTGGAGGCTGGAGACTAGAGACTAGAGGCAAGGCTGGAGGCTGGAGGCTGGAGACTAGAGACTAGAGGCAAGGCTGGAGGCTGGAGGCTAGAGACTAGAGGCGAGGCTGGAGGCTGGAGGCTGGAGGCTGGAGACTTAAGACAAGAAGCGAGGCTGGAGGCTGGAGACTGGAAACTAGAGACTAGAGGCGAGACTGGAGGTTGGAGACTAGAGGTGGGGCTGGAGTCTGAAGACTAGAGACTAGAGGCGAGGCTGGAGGCTGGAGACTAGAGGCGAGGCTGGAGGCTGGAGACTAGAGACTAGAGGCGAGGCTGGAGGTTGAAGGCTGGAGGCTGGCGGCTGGAGACTGGAGGTGAAGCTGGAGGCTGGAGACTAGAGGCGAGGCTGGAGGCTGGAGACTAGAGACAAGAATCGAATCTGGAGGCTGGAGACGAGAAACTAGAGACTAGAGGCGAGACTGGAGGCTGGAGACTAGAGACTAGAGGTGCGGCTGGAGTCTGGAGACTAGAGACTAGAGGCGAGTCTGAAGGCTGGAGACTAGAGGCGAGGCTGGAGGTTGGAGGCTGGAGACTAGAGGTGAAGCTGGAGGCTGGAAACTAGATGCGAGGCTGGAGGCTGGAGACTAGAGGCGAGGCTGGAGGTTGGAGGCTGGAGACTAGAGGTGAAGCTGGAGGCTGGAGACTAGATGCGAGGCTGGAGGCTGGAGACTAGATGCGAGGCTGGAGGCTGGAGACTAGAGGTGAGGCTGGAGGCTGGAGACCAGATGCGAGGCTGGAGGCTGGAGACTAGATGCGAGGCTGGAGACTAGAGACTAGAGGCGAGGCTGGAGGCTGGAGGCTGGAGGCTGGAGACTAGAGGCGAGGCTGGAGGCTGGAGGCGAGGCTGGAGGCTTGAGACTAGAGGCGAGGCTGGAAGCTGGAGACTAGAGACCAGAGGCGTGGCCAGAGGCTGGAGGCTGGAGACTAGAGGCGAGGCTGGAGGCCCGAGACAGGAGGCTGGAGACTAGAGGCGAGTCTGGAGGCTGGAGACTAGAGGCGAGGCTGGAGGGTGGAGACTAGAGACAAGAAGCGAGGCTGGAGGCTGGAGACTAGAAACTAGAGACTAGAGGCGAGACTGGAGGCTGGAGACTAGAAACTAGAGGTGGGGCTGGAGTCTGGAGACTAGAGACTAGAGGCGAGGCTGGAGGCTGGAGACTAGAGAATAGAGGCGAGGCTGGAGGCTGGAGACTAGAGACTAGAGGCGAGGCTGGAGGCTGGAGACTAGAGGTGAGGCTGGAGGCTGGAGACCAGATGCGAGGCTGGAGGCTGGAGACTAGATGCGAGGCTGGAGACTGGAGACTAGAGGCGAGGCTGGAGGCTGGAGGCTGGAGACTAGAGGTGGGGCTGGAGTCTGGAGACTAGAGACTAGAGGCAAGGCTGGAGGCTGGAGACTAGAGGCGAGGCTGGAGGCTGGAGACTAGAGGTGAAGCTGGAGGCTGGAGACCAGAGGCGAGGCTGGAGGCTGGAGACTAGAGACAAGAATCGAGGCTGGAGGCTGGAGACGAGAAACTAGAGACTAGAGGCGAGACTGGAGGCTGGAGACTAGAGACTAGAGGTGCGGCTGGAGTCTGGAGACTAGAGACTAGAGGCGAGTCTGAAGGCTGGAGACTAGAGGCGAGGCTGGAGGTTGGAGGCTGGAGACTAGAGGTGAAGCTGGAGGCTGGAAACTAGATGCGAGGCTGGAGGCTGGAGACTAGAGGCGAGGCTGGAGGTTGGAGGCTGGAGACTAGAGGTGAAGCTGGAGGCTGGAGACTAGATGCGAGGCTGGAGGCTGGAGACTAGATGCGAGGCTGGAGGCTGGAGACTAGAGGTGAGGCTGGAGGCTGGAGACCAGATGCGAGGCTGGAGGCTGGAGACTAGATGCGAGGCTGGAGACTAGAGACTAGAGGCGAGGCTGGAGGCTGGAGACTAGAGGCGAGGCTGGAGTCTGGAGGCGAGGCTGGAGGCTTGAGACTAGAGGCGAGGCTGGAAGCTGGAGACTAGAGACCAGAGGCGTGGCCAGAGGCTGGAGGCTGGAGACTAGAGGCGAGACTGGAGGCCCGAGACAGGAGGCTGGAGACTAGAGGCGAGTCTGGAGGCTGGAGACTAGAGGCGAGGCTGGAGGGTGGAGACTAGAGACAAGAAGCGAGGCTGGAGGCTGGAGACTAGAAACTGGAGACTAGAGGCGAGACTGGAGGCTGGAGACTAGAAACTAGAGGTGGGGCTGGAGTCTGGAGACTAGAGACTAGAGGCGAGGCTGGAGGCTGGAGACTAGAGACTAGAGGCGAGGCTGGAGGCTGGAGACTAGAAACTAGAGGTGGGGCTGGAGTCTGGAGACTAGAGACTAGAGGCGAGGCTGGAGGCTGGAGACTAGAGACTAGAGGCGAGGCTGGAGGCTGGAGACTAGAGACTAGAGGCGAGGCTGGAGGCTGGAGACTAGAGGTGAGGCTGGAGGCTGGAGACCAGATGCGAGGCTGGAGGCTGGAGACTAGATGCGAGGCTGGAGACTGGAGACTAGAGGCGAGGCTGGAGGCTGGAGGCTGGAGACTAGAGGTGGGGCTGGAGTCTGGAGACTAGAGACTAGAGGCGAGGCTGGAGGCTGGAGACTAGAGGCGAGGCTGGAGGCTGGAGACCAGAGGCGAGGCTGGAGGCTGGAGACTAGAGACAGGAAGCGAGGCTGGAGGCTGGAGACTGGAAACTAGAGACGGAGGCGAGACTGGAGGCTGGAGACTAGAGACTAGAGGTGGGGCTGGAGTCTGAAGACTAGAGACTAGAGGTGAGGCTGGAGGCTGGAGACTAGAGGCGAGGCTGGAGGCTGAAGACTAGAGACTAGAGGCGAGGCTGGAGGTTGGAGGCTGGAGGCTGGAGGCTGGAGACTAGAGGTGAAGCTGGAGGCTGGAGACTAGAGGCGAGGCTGGAGGCTGGAGACTAGAGACAAGAAGCGAGGCTGGAGGCTGGAGACTAGAAACTAGACACTAGAGGCGAGACTGGAGGCTGGAGACTAGAGACTAGAGGTGGGGCTGGAGTCTGGAGACTAGAGACTAGAGGCGAGGCTGGAGGCTGGAGACTAGAGGCGAGGCTGGAGGTTGGAGGCTGGAGACTAGAGACTAGAGACTAGAAGCGAGGCTGGAGGCTGGAGAATAGAGCCTAGATGCGAGGCTGGAGGCTGGAGACTGGAGGCTGGAGGCTGGAGACTAGATGCGAGGCTGGAGGCTGGAGACTAGAGACTAGAGGCAAGGCTGGAGGCTGGAGGCTGGAGACTAGAGACTAGAGGCAAGGCTGGAGGCTGGAGGCTAGAGACTAGAGGCGAGGCTGGAGGCTGGAGGCTGGAGGCTGGAGGCTGGAGACTAGAGGCGAGGCTGGAAGCTGAGACTAGAGACCAGAGGCGTGGCCGGAGGCTGGAGGCTGCAGACTAGAGGCGAGGCTGGAGGCCGGAGACTGGAGGCTGGAGACTAGAGGCGAGGCTGGAGACTGGAGACTGGAGACAAGAAGCGAGGCTGGAGGCTGGAGACTGAAGACAAGAAGCGAGGCTGGAGGCTGGAGACTGGAAACTAGAGACTAGAGGCGAGACTGGAGGTTGGAGACTAGAGACTAGAGGTGGGGCTGGAGTCTGAAGACTAGAGACTAGAGGCGAGGCTGGAGGCTGGAGACTAGAGGCGAGGCTGGAGGCTGGAGACTAGAGACTAGAGGCGAGGCTGGAGGTTGGAGGCTGGAGGCTGGCGGCTGGAGACGAGAGGTGAAGCTGGAGGCTGGAGACTAGAGGCGAGGCTGGAGGCTGGAGAATAGAGACAAGAAGCGAGGCTGGAGGCTGGAGACGAGAAACTAGAGACTAGAGGCGAGACTGGAGGCTGGAGACTAGAGACTAGAGGTGCGGCTGGAGTCTGGAGACTAGAGACTAGAGGCGAGTCTGAAGGCTGGAGACTAGAGGCGAGGCTGGAGGTTGGAGGCTGGAGACTAGAGGTGAAGCTGGAGGCTGGAAACTAGATGCGAGGCTGGAGGCTGGAGACTAGAGGCGAGGCTGGAGGTTGGAGGCTGGAGACTAGAGGTGAAGCTGGAGGCTGGAGACTAGATGCGAGGCTGGAGGCTGGAGACTAGATGCGAGGCTGGAGGCTGGAGACTAGAGGTGAGGCTGGAGGCTGGAGACCAGATGCGAGGCTGGAGGCTGGAGACTAGATGCGAGGCTGGAGACTACAGACTAGAGGCGAGGCTGGAGGCTGGAGGCTGGAGACTAGAGGCGAGGCTGGAGTCTGGAGGCGAGGCTGGAGGCTTGAGACTAGAGGCGAGGCTGGAAGCTGGAGACTAGAGACCAGAGGCGTGGCCAGAGGCTGGAGGCTGGAGACTAGAGGCGAGGCTGGAGGCCGGAGACTGGAGGCTGGAGACTAGAGGCGAGTCTGGAGGCTGGAGACTAGAGGCGAGGCTGGAGGGTGGAGACTAGAGGTGAGCTGGAGGCTGGAGACTAGAGGCGAGGCTGGAGGCTGGAGACCAGAGACAAGAAGCGAGGCTGGAGGCTGGAGACTGGAAACTAGAGACTGGAGGCGAGACTGGAGGTTGGAGACTAGAGACTAGAGGTGGGGCTGGAGTCTGAAGACTAGAGACTAGAGGCGAGGCTGGAGGTTGGAGGCTGGAGGCTGGAGGCTGGAGACGAGAGGTGAAGCTGGAGGCTGGAGACTAGAGGCGAGGCTGGAGGCTGGAGACTAGAGACAAGAAGCGAGGCTGGAGGCTGGAGACGAGAAACTAGACACTAGAGGCGAGACTGGAGGCTGGAGACTAGAGACTAGAGGTGGGGCTGGAGTCTGGAGACTAGAGACTAGAGGCGAGGCTGGAGGCTGGAGACTAGAGTCGAGGCTGGAGGTTGGAGGCTGGAGACTAGAGACTAGAGACTAGAAGCGAGGCTGGAGGCTGGAGACTAGAGCCTAGAGGCGAGGCTGGAGGCTGGAGACTAGAGGTGAGGCTGGAGGCTGGAGGCTGGAGGCTGGAGACTAGATGCGAGGCTGGAGGCTGGAGACTAGAGACTGGAGGCAAGGCTGGAGGCTGGAGGCTGGAGGCTGGAGACTAGAGGCGAGGCTGGAGGGTGGAGACTAGAGGTGAGCTGGAGGCTGGAGACTAGAGGCGAGGCTGGAGGCTGGAGACCAGAGACAAGAAGCGAGGCTGGAGGCTGGAGACTGGAAACTAGAGACTGGAGGCGAGACTGGAGGTTGGAGACTAGAGACTAGAGGTGGGGCTGGAGTCTGAAGACTAGAGACTAGAGGCGAGGCTGGAGGTTGGAGGCTGGAGGCTGGAGGCTGGAGACGAGAGGTGAAGCTGGAGGCTGGAGACTAGAGGCGAGGCTGGAGGCTGGAGACTAGAGACAAGAAGCGAGGCTGGAGGCTGGAGACGAGAAACTAGACACTAGAGGCGAGACTGGAGGCTGGAGACTAGAGACTAGAGGTGGGGCTGGAGTCTGGAGACTGGAGACAAGAAGCGAGGCTGGAGGCTGGAGACTGAAGACAAGAAGCGAGGCTGGAGGCTGGAGACTAGAGACTAGAGGCAAGGCTGGAGGCTGGAGGCTGGAGACTAGAGACTAGAGGCAAGGCTGGAGGTTGGAGACTAGAGACTAGAGGTGGGGCTGGAGTCTGAAGACTAGAGACTAGAGGCGAGGCTGGAGGCTGGAGACTAGAGGCGAGGCTGGAGGCTGGAGACTAGAGACTAGAGGCGAGGCTGGAGGTTGGAGGCTGGAGGCTGGCGGCTGGAGACTAGAGGTGAAGCTGGAGGCTGGAGACTAGAGGCGAGGCTGGAGGCTGGAGAATAGAGACAAGAAGCGAGGCTGGAGACTGGAGACGAGAAACTAGAGACTAGAGGCGAGACTGGAGGCTGGAGACTAGAGACTAGAGGTGCGGCTGGAGTCTGGAGACTAGAGACTAGAGGCGAGTCTGAAGGCTGGAGACTAGAGGCGAGGCTGGAGGTTGGAGGCTGGAGACTAGAGGTGAAGCTGGAGGCTGGAAACTAGATGCGAGGCTGGAGGCTGGAGACTAGAGGCGAGGCTGGAGGTTGGAGGCTGGAGACTAGAGGTGAAGCTGGAGGCTGGAGACTAGATGCGAGGCTGGAGGCTGGAGGCTAGATGCGAGGCTGGAGGCTGGAGACTAGAGGTGAGGCTGGAGGCTGGAGACCAGATGTGAGGCTGGAGGCTGGAGACTAGATGCGAGGCTGGAGACTAGAGACTAGAGGCGAGGCTGGAGGCTGGAGGCTGGAGGCTGGAGACTAGAGGCGAGGCTGGAGGCTGGAGGCGAGGCTGGAGGCTTGAGACTAGAGGCGAGGCTGGAAGCTGGAGACTAGAGACCAGAGGCGCGGCCAGAGGCTGGAGGCTGGAGACTAGAGGCGAGGCTGGAGGCCCGAGACAGGAGGCTGGAGACTAGAGGCGAGTCTGGAGGCTGGAGACTAGAGGCGAGGCTGGAGGGTGGAGACTAGAGACAAGAAGCGAGGCTGGAGGCTGGAGACTAGAAACTAGAGACTAGAGGCGAGACTGGAGTCTGGAGACTAGAGACTAGAGGCGAGGCGGGAGGCTGGAGACTAGAGACTAGAGGCGAGGCTGGAGGCTGGAGACTAGAGACTAGAGGCGAGGCTGGAGGCTGGAGACTAGAGGTGAGGCTGGAGGCTGGAGACCAG
>NW_027278158.1:0-18183 GCF_030028105.1 Mobula birostris
TTCAATTTTACACCAAAGTACTTACTGCAAACCTAATGGAAACACCTTAGGTTAACTTCCCACATGATTATGAGTAGGTTGAAAATTGTTTCATGGCTCTACACATCAACACAAAAAAGTTGTTAACTTAGTGCATACAATGTTTAGATAATACAAGTAGTATACATTTCAATTTTACACCAAAGTACTTACTGCAAACCTAATGGAAACACCTTAGGGTAACTTCCCACATGATTATGAGTAGGTTGAAAGTTGTTTCATGCCTCTGTTCATCAAGACAAAAAAGTTATTTTCTCAGAGCATACAATACTAAGACTAAACAAATAGTATACATTTCAATTTTACATCAAAGTACATACTGCTAACCTAATGGAAACACCTTTGGTTAACTTCCCACATGAGTATGAGTAGGTTGAAAGTTGTTTCATGCCTCTGTTCATCAAGACAAAAAAGTTACTTTCTCAGCGCATACTATGCTTAGATAATACAAATAGTATACATTTCAATTTTACACCAAAGTACTTACTGTAAACCGAATGGAAACACCTTAGGTTAACTTCCCACATGATTATGAGTAGGTTGAAAGTTGTTTTATGGTTCGACACATCAACACAAAAAAGTTGTTATCTCAGTGCATACTACGTTCTGACATAAAGGTAGTATACATCTCAATTTTCCACCAAAGTGCAGAGTGCAAACCATTGGGAGACATTTTAATTTAACTTCCCACATGATTATGAGTAGTTTGAAAGTTGTGTCATGGCTCTACACATCAACACAAACATGTTGTTAACTCAGTGCATACAATGTTTAGATAATACAAATAGTATACATTTCAATTTTACACCAAAGTCCTTACTGCAAACCCAATGGAAACACTTTTGGTTAACTTCCCACATGAGTATGAGTAGGTTGAAAGTGTTTTCATGCCTCTGTTCATCAAGACAAAAAAGCTACTTTCTCAGTGCATACAATACCAAGACAATACAAATAGTATACATTTCAATTTTACACCAAAGTACATACTGCAGACCTAATGGAAAGACCTTTGGTTAACTTCCCACATGAGTATGAGTAGGTTGAAAGTTGTTTCATGGCTATACACATGAAAACAAAAAAGTTGTTATCTCAGTGCATACAATACTAAGACAAAACAAATAGTATACATTTCAATTTTACTCCAAAGCACTTACTGCAAACCTAATGGAAACACCTTTGGTTAACTTCCCACATGAGTATCAGTAGGTTGAAAGTTGTTTCATGCCTCTGTTCATCAAGACAAAAAAGTTACTTTCTCAGTGCATACTATGCTTAGACAATACAAATAGAATACATTTCAATTTTACACCAAAGTACTTACTGCAAACCTAATGGAAACACCTTAGGTTAACTTCCCACATGATTATGAGTAGGTTGAAAATTCTTTAATGGCTCTACACATCAACACAAAAAAGTTGTTATCTCAGTGCATACAATACTAAGACAATTCAGATAGTATACATTTCAATTTTACTCCAAAACACTTACTGCAATCCTAATGGAAACACCTTTGGTTAACTTCCCACATGACTATGAGTAGGTTGAATGTTGTTTCATGCCTCTGTTCATCAAGACAAAAAAGTTACTTTCTCAGTGCATACTATGTTCTCACATTAAGTTAGTATAAATTTCAATTTTCCAGCAAAGTGCAGAGTGCAAACCATTGGGATACATTTTAAGTTAACTTCCCACATGTTTCTGAGTTGTTTGAAAGTTGTCTCATGGCTCTACAAATCAACAGAAAAATGTTGTTAACTCAGGGCTTAAAATGGTTAGATAATGCGAATGCCATGCATTTCAATTTTACACGATAGTACTTACTGCAAACCTAAAGGAAACACCTTAGGTTAACTTCCCACATGATTATGAGTAGGTTGAAAGTTGTTTTATGGTTTGACACATCAACATAAAAAAGTTGTTATCTCAGTGCATACAATACTAAGACAATGCAAATAGTATACATTTCAATTTTACTCCAAAGCAGTTACTGCAAACCTAATGGAAACACCTTTGGTTAACTTCCCACATGAGTACGAGTAGGTTGAAAGTTGTTTCATGGCTATACACATGAAAACAAAAAAGTTGTTATCTCAGTGCATACAATACTAAGACAAAACAAATAGTATACATGTCAAGTTTACTCCAAAGCACTTACTGCAAACCTAATGGAAACACCTTTGGTTAACTTCCCACATGAGTATGAGTAGGTTGAAAGTGTTTTCATGCCTCTGTTCATCAAGACAAAAAAGTTACTTTCTCAGTGCATACAATACTAAGACAATACAAATAGTATACATTTCAATTTTACACCGAAGTACATACTGCAAATTAATGGAAACACCTTTGGTTAACTTCCCACATGAGTATGAGTAGGTTGAAAGTTGTTTCATGGTATACACATGAAAACAAAAAAAGTTGTTATCTCAGTGCATACAATACTAAGACAAAACAAATAGTATATATTTCAATTTTGCTCCAAAGCAGTTACTGCAAACCTAATGGAAACACCTTTGGTTAACTTCCCACATGAGTACGAGTAGGTTGAAAGTTGTTTCATGGCTATACACATGAAAACAAAAAAGTTGTTATCTCAGTGCATACAATACTAAGACAAAACAAATAGTATACATTTCAATTTTACTCCAAAGCACTTACTGCAAACCCAATGGAAACACCTTTGGTTAACTTCCCACATGAGTATGAGTAGGTTGAAAGTTGTTTCATGCCTCTGTTCATCAAGACAAAGAAGTTACTTTCTCAGTGCATACTATGCTCAGACAATACAAATAGTATACATTTCAATTTTACACCAAAGTACTTCCTGCAAACCTAATGGAAACACCTTAGGTTAACTTCCCACATGATTATGAGTAGGTTGAAAGTTGTTTCATGGCTCTACACATCAACACAAAAAAGTTATTATCTCAGTGCATACAATACTAAGACAATACAAATAGTATACATTTCAATTTTACTCCAAAACACTTACTGCAAACCTGATGGAAACACCTTTGGTTAACTTCCCACATAAGTATGAGTAGGTTGAAAGTTGTTTCATGCCTCTGTTCATCATGAGAAAAAAGTTACTTTCTCAGTGCATGCTATGTTCTCACATTAAGTTAGTATAAATTTGAGTTTTCCAGCAAAGTGCAGAGTGCAAACCATTGGGATACATTTTAAGTTAACTTCCCACATGCTTCTGAGTTGTTTGAAAGTTGTCTCATGGCTCTACACATCAACAGAAAAATGTTGTTAACTCAGGGCTTAAAATGGTTAGATAATACGAATACCATACATTTCAATTTTACACCAAAGTACTTACTGCAAACCAAATGGAAACACCATAGGTTAACTTCCCCAATGATTATAAGTAGTTTGAAAGTTTTTTCATGGCTCCACACATCACGACAAAAAAGTTGTTATCTCAGTGCATACAATGCTAAGACAATTCAGATAGTATACAATTCAATTTTACTCCAAAACACTTACTGCAAACTTAATGGAAACACCTTTGTTTAACTTCCCACATGACTATGAGTAGGTTGAAAATTGTTTCATGCCTCTGTTCATCAAGACAAAAAAGTTACTTTCTCAGTGCATACTATGTTCTGACATAAAGGTAGCATACATCACAATTTTCCACCAAAGTGCAGAGTGCAAACCATTGGGAAACATTTTCATTTAACTTCCCACATGATTCTGAGTTGTCTGAAAGTTGTTTCATACCTGTTCACATAAAGACAAAAAAGTTGATCTCTCAGTGAAGAGAATGCTTTGACATAAAAGTAGTATACATTTCAATTGTACTCAAAAGTCCTGACTGCAAACCTAATGGAAACACCTTAGGTTAACTTCCCAAATGATCATGAGTAGTTTCAAAGTTTTTTCATGGCTCCACATATCAACACAAAAAAGTTGTTATCTCAGTGCTTACAATGCTTAGATAATAGAAATAGTATACATTTTAATTTTACTCCAAAGCACTTACTGCAAACCTAATGGAAACACCTTTGGTTAATTTCCCACATGAGTATGAGTAGGTTGAAAGTTGTTTCATGCCTCTGTTCATCAAGACAAAAAAGCTACTTTCTCAGTGCATACTACGTTCTGACATAAAGGTAGTATAGATCTAAATTTTCCACCAAAGTGCAGAGTGCAAACCATTGGGAGACATTTTAATTTATCTTCCCACATGATTATGAGTAGTTTGAAAGTTGTGTCATGGCTCTACACATCAACACAATCATGTTGTTAACTCAGTGCATACAATGGTTAGATAATACAAATAGTATACATTTCAATTTTACACCAAAGTACTTACTGCAAACCTAATGAGAACACCTTAGGTTAACTTCGCACATGATTCTGAGTTGTTTGAAAGTTGTATTATGCCTCTGCACAGCAAGAGAAAAAAGTTGTTTACTCAGTGTGTACAATGCTTTTACAATACAAATAGCATACATTTCAATTTTACACCAAAGTACTTACTGCAAACCCAATGGAAACACCTTTGGTTAACTTCCCACATGAGTATGAGTAGGTTGAAAGTGGTTTCATGCCTCTGTTCATCAAGACAAAAAAGTTACTTTCTCAGTGCATACAATGCTAAGACAATACAAATAGTATACATATCAATTTTACACCAAAGTACATACTGCAACCCTAATGGAAACACCTTTGGTTAACTTCCCACATGAGTATGAGTAGGTTGAAAGTTGTTTCATGCCTCTGTTCATCAAGACAAAAAAGTTACTTTCTCAGTGCATACTACGTTCTGACATAAAGGTAGTAAACATCTCAATTTTCCACCAAAGTGCAGAGTGCAAACCATTGGGAAACATTATAATTTAACTTCCCACATGATTATGAGTAGTTTGAAAGTTGTGTCATGGCTCTACACATCATCACAAACATGTTGTTAACTCAGTGCATACTATGCTTAGACAATACAAATAGTATACATTTCAATTTTACACCAAAGTACTTACTGCAAACCTAATGGAAACACCTTAGGCTAACTTCCCACATGATTATGAGTAGGTTGAAAGTTGTTTCATGGCTCTACACATCAACACAAAAAAGTTGTTATCTGATTGCATACAATACTAAGACAATTCAGATAGTATACATTTCAATTTCACTCCAAAGCACTTACTGCAAACCTGATGGAAACACCTTTGGTTAACTTCCCACATGAGAATGAGTAGGTTGAAAGTTGTTTCATGCCTCTGTTCATCAAGACAAAAAAGTTACTTTCTCAGTGCATACTATGTTCTCACATTAAGTTAGTATAAATTTCAATTTTCCAGCAAAGTGCAGAGTGCAAACCATTGGGATACATTTTAAGTTAACTTCCCACATGTTTCTGAGTTGTTTGAAAGTTGTCTCATGGCTCTACAAATCAACAGAATAATGTTGTTAACTCAGGGCTTAAAATGGTTAGATAATACAAGTAGTATACATTTCAATTTTACACCAAAGTACTTACTGCAAACCTAATGGAAACACCTTAGGTTAACTTTCCACATGATTATGAGTAGGTTGAAAGTTGTTTTATGGCTTGACACATCAAAATAAAAAAGTTGTTATCTCAGTGCATACAATGCTAAGAGAATACAAATAGTATACATTTCAATTTTACTCCAAAGCTGTTACTGCAAACCTAATGGAAACACCTTTGGTTAACTTGCCACATGAGTACGAGTAGTTTGAAAGTTGTTTCAAGCCTCTGTTCATCAAGACAAAAAAGCTACTCTCTCAGTGCATACTACGTTCTGACATAAGGGTAGTATACATCTCAATTTTCCACCAAAGTGCAGAGTGCAAACCATTGGGAGACATTTTAATTTAACTTCCCACATGATTATGAGTAGTTTGAAAGTTGTGTCATGGCTCTACACATCAACACAAACATGTTGTTAACTCAGTGCATACAATGGTTAGATAATACAAATAGTATACATTTCAATTTTACACCAAAGTACTTACTGCAAACCTAATGGACACACCTTAGGGTAACTTCCCACATGAGTATGAGTAGGTTGAAAGTTGTTTCATGCCTCTGTTCATCAAGACAAAAAAGTTACTTTCTCAGTGCATACTATGTTCTCACATTAAGTTAGTATAAATTTCAATTTTCCAGCAAAGTGCAGAGTGCAAACCATTGGGATACATTTTAAGTTAACTTCCCACATGTTTCTGAGTTGTTTGAAAGTTGTCTCATGGCTCTACACATCAACAGAAAAATGTTGTTAACTCAGGGCTTGAAATGGTTGGATAATACGAATACCATACATTTCAATTTTACACCAAAGTACTTACTGCAAACCAAATGGAAACACCATAGGTTAACTTCCCCAATGATTATAAGTAGTTTGAAAGTTTTTTCATGGCTCCACACATCACGACAAAAAAGTTTTTAACTCAGTGCATACAATGCTTAGATAATGCAAGTAGTATACATTTCAATTTTACACCAAAGTACTTACTGCAAACCTAATGGAAACACCTCAGGTTAACTTCCCACATGATTATGAGTAGGTTGAAAGTTGTTTTATGGCTCGACACATCAACACAAAAAAGTTGTTATCTCAGTGCTTACAATACTAAGACAATACAAATAGTACACATTTCAATTTTACTCCAAAGCAGTTACTGCAAACCTAATGGAAACACCTTTGGTTAACTTCCCACATGAGTACGAGTAGGTTGAAAGTTGTTTCATGCCTGTTCACATAAAGACAAAAAAGTTGATCTGTCAGTGAATAGAATGCTTTGACATAAAAGTAGTATACATTTCAATTTTACTCCAAAGCACTTACTGCAAACCCAATGGAAACACCTTTGGTTAACTTCCCACATGAGTATGAGTAGGTTGAAAGTTGTTTCATGCCTCTGTTCATCAAGACAAAGAAGTTACTTTCTCAGTTCATACTATGCTTAGACAATACAAATAGTATACATTTCAATTTTACACCAAAGTACTTCCTGCAAACCTAATGGAAACACCTTAGGTTAACTTCCCACATGAGTATGAGTAGTTTGAAAGTTTTTTCATGGCTCCACACATCAACAGAAAAAAGTTGTTATCTCAGTACTTACAATGCTTAGATAATACAAATAATATACATTTCAATTTTACACCAGAGTACTTACTGCAAACCTAATGGAAACACCTTAGGGTAACTTCCCACATGATTATGAGTAGGTTGAAAGTTGTTTCATGCCTCTGTTCATCAAGACAAAAAAGTTACTTTCTCAGTGCATACAATAGTAAGACTAAACAAATAGTATACATTTCTATTTTACACCAAAGTACTTACTGCAAACCTAATGGAAACACCTTTGTTTAACTTCCCACATGAGTACGAGTAGGTTGAAAGTTGTTTCATGCCTCTGTTCATCAAGACAAAAAAGCTACTTTCTCAGTGCATACTACGTTCTGACATAAAGGTAGTATACATCTCAATTTTCCACCAAAGTGCAGAGTGCAAACCATTGGGATACATTTTAATTTAACTTCCCACATGATTATGAGTAGTTTGAAAGTTGTGTCATGGCTCTACACATCAACACAAACATGTTGTTAACTCAGTGCATACAATGGTTAGATAATACAAATAGTATACATTTCAATTTTACACCAAAGTACTTACTGCAAACCCAATGGAAACACTTTTGGTTAACTTCCCACATGAGTATGAGTAGGTTGAAAGTGTTTTCATGCCTCTGTTCATCAAGACAAAAAAGTTACTTTCTCAGTGCATACAATACTAAGACAATACAAATAGTATACATTTCAATTTTACACCAAAGTACATACTGCAAACCTAATGGAAACACCTTTGGTTAACTTCCCACATGAGTATGAGTAGGTTGAAAGTTGTTTCATGGCTATACACATGAAAACAAAAAAGTTGTTATCTCAGTGCATACAATACTAAGACAAAACAAATAGTATACATTTCAATTTTACTCCAAAGTACATACTGCAAACCTAATGGAAACACCTTTGGTTAACTTCCCACATGAGAATGAGTAGGTTGAAAGTTGTTTCATGCCTCTGTTCATCAAGACAAAAAACTTACTTTCTCAGTGCATACTATGCTTAGACAATACAAGTGGTATACATTTCAATTTTCCAGCAAAGTGCAGAGTGCAAACCATTGGGATACATTTTAAGTTAACTTCCCACATGTTTCTGAGTTGTTTGAAAGTTGTCTCATGGCTCTACAAATCAACAGAAAAATGTTGTTAACTCAGGGCTTAAAATGGTTAGATAATGCGAATACCATGCATTTCAATTTTACACCAAAGTACTTACTGCAAACCTAAAGGAAACACCTTAGGTTAACTTCCCACATGATTATGAGTAGGTTGAAAGTTGTTTTATGGTTTGACACATCAACATAAAAAAGTTGTTATCTCAGTGCATACAATACTAAGACAATGCAAATAGTATACATTTCAATTTTACTCCAAAGCAGATACTGCAAACCTAATGGAAACACCTTTGGTTAACTTCCCACATGAGTACGAGTAGGTTGAAAGTTGTTTCATGGCTATACACATGAAAACAAAAAAGTTGTTATCTCAGTGCATACAATACTAAGACAAAACAAATAGTATACATTTCAATTTTACTCCAAAGCACTTACTGCAAACCCAATGGAAACACCTTTGGTTAACTTCCCACATGAGTATGAGTAGGTTGAAAGTTGTTTCATGCCTCTGTTCATCAAGACAAAGAAGTTACTTTCTCAGTGCATACTATGCTCAGACAATACAAATAGTATACATTTCAATTTTACACCAAAGTACTTACTGCAAACCTAATGGAAACACCTTAGGTTAACTTCCCACATGATTATGAGTAGGTTGAAAATTGTTTCATGGCTCTACACATCAACACAAAAAAGTTGTTAACTTAGTGCATACAATGATTAGATAATACAAGTAGTATACATTTCAATTTTACACCAAAGTACTTACTGCAAACCTAATGGAAACACCTTAGGGTAACTTCCCACATGATTATGAGTAGGTTGAAAGTTGTTTCATGCCTCTGTTCATCAAGACAAAAAAGTTACTTTCTCAGAGCATACAATACTAAGACTAAACAAATAGTATACATTTCAATTTTACATCAAAGTACATACTGCTAACCTAATGGAAACACCTTTGGTTAACTTCCCACATGAGTATGAGTAGGTTGAAAGTTGTTTCATGCCTCTGTTCATCAAGACAAAAAAGTTACTTTCTCAGCGCATACTATGCTTAGATAATACAAATAGTATACATTTCAATTTTACACCAAAGTACTTACTGTAAACCGAATGGAAACACCTTAGGTTAACTTCCCACATGATTATGAGTAGGTTGAAAGTTGTTTTATGGTTCGACACATCAACACAAAAAAGTTGTTATCTCAGTGCATACAATACTAAGACAATACAAATAGTATACATTTCAATTTTACTCCAAAGCAGTTACTGCAAACCTAATGGAAACACCTTTGTTTAACTTCCCACATGAGTACGAGTAGGTTGAAAGTTGTTTCATGCCTCTGTTCATCAAGACAAAAAAGTTACTTTCTCAGTGCATACAATACCAAGACAATACAAATAGTATACATTTCAATTTTACACCAAAGTACATACTGCAAACCTAATGGAAAGACCTTTGGTTAACTTCCCACATGAGTATGAGTAGGTTGAAAGTTGTTTCATGGCTATACACATGAAAACAAAAAAGTTGTTATCTCAGTGCATACAATACTAAGACAAAACAAATAGTATACATTTCAATTTTACTCCAAAGCACTTACTGCAAACCTAATGGAAACACCTTTGGTTAACTTCCCACATGAGTATCAGTAGGTTGAAAGTTGTTTCATGCCTCTGTTCATCAAGACAAAAAAGTTACTTTCTCAGTGCATACTATGCTTAGACAATACAAATAGAATACATTTCAATTTTACACCAAAGTACTTACTGCAAACCTAATGGAAACACCTTAGGTTAACTTCCCACATGATTATGAGTAGGTTGAAAATTATTTAATGGCTCTACACATCAACACAAAAAAGTTGTTATCTCAGTGCATACAATACTAAGACAATTCAGATAGTATACATTTCAATTTTACTCCAAAACACTTACTGCAATCTTAATGGAAACACCTTTGGTTAACTTCCCACATGACTATGAGTAGGTTGAATGTTGTTTCATGCCTCTGTTCATCAAGACAAAAAAGTTACTTTCTCAGTGCATACTATGTTCTCACATTAAGTTAGTATAAATTTCAATTTTCCAGCAAAGTGCAGAGTGCAAACCATTGGGATACATTTTAAGTTAACTTCCCACATGTTTCTGAGTTGTTTGAAAGTTGTCTCATGGCTCTACACATCAACAGAAAAATGTTGTTAACTCAGGGCTTGAAATGGTTGGATAATACGAATACCATACATTTCAATTTTACACCAAAGTACTTACTGCAAACCAAATGGAAACACCATAGGTTAACTTCCCCAATGATTATAAGTAGTTTGAAAGTTTTTTCATGGCTCCACACATCACGACAAAAAAGTTGTTAACTCAGTGCATACAATGCTTAGATAATGCAAGTAGTATACATTTCAATTTTACACCAAAGTACTTACTGCAAACCTAATGGAAACACCTCAGGTTAACTTCCCACATGATTATGAGTAGGTTGAAAGTTGTTTTATGGCTCGACACATCAACACAAAAAAGTTGTTATCTCAGTGCTTACAATACTAAGACAATACAAATAGTACACATTTCAATTTTACTCCAAAGCAGTTACTGCAAACCTAATGGAAACACCTTTGGTTAACTTCCCACATGAGTACGAGTAGGTTGAAAGTTGTTTCATGCCTCTGTTCATCAAGACAAAAAAGCTACTTTCTCAGTGCATGCTACGTTCTGACATAAAGGTAGTATACATCTCAAATTTCCACCAAAGTGCAGAGTGCAAACCATTGGGAGACATTTTAATTTAACTTCCCACATGATTATGAGTAGTTTGAAAGTTGTGTCATGGCTCTACACATCAACACAAACATGTTGTTAACTCAGTGCATACAATGGTTAGATAATACAAATAGTATACATTTCAATTTTACACCAAAGTACTTACTGGAAACCCAATGGAAACACTTTTGGTTAACTTCCCACATGAGTATGAGTAGGTTGAAAGTGTTTTCATGCCTCTGTTCATCAAGACAAAAAAGTTACTTTCTCAGTGCATACAATACTAAGACAATACAAATAGTATACATTTCAATTTTACACCAAAGTACATACTGCAAGTTAATGGAAACACCTTTGGTTAACTTCCCACATGAGAATGAGTAGGTTGAAAGTTGTTGCATGGCTATACACATGAAAACAAAAAAAGTTGCTATCTCAGTGCATACAATACTAAGACAAAACAAATAGTATACATTTCAATTTTGCTCCAAAGCAGTTACTGCAAACCTAATGGAAACACCTTAGGTTAACTTCCCACATGATTATGAGTAGGTTGAATGTTGTTTCATGGCTATACACATGAAAACAAAAAGGTTGTTATCTCAGTGCATACAATACTAAGACAAAACAAATAGTATACATTTCAATTTTACTCGAAAGCACTTACTGCAAACCCAATGGAAACACCTTTGGTTAACTTCCCACATGAGTATGAGTAGGTTGAAAGTTGTTTCATGCCTCTGTTCATCAAGACAAAGAAGTTACTTTCTCAGTGCATACTATGCTCAGACAATACAAATAGTATACATTTCAATTTTACACCAAAGTACTTACTGCAAACCTAATGGAAACACCTTAGGTTAACTTCCCACATGACTATGAGTAGGTTGAAAGTTGTTTCATGCCTCTGTTCATCAAGACAAAAAAGTTACTTTCTCAGTGCATACTATGTTCTCACATTAAGTTAGTATAAATTTCAATTTTCCAGCAAAGTGCAGAGTGCAAACCATTGGGATACATTTTAAGTTAACTTCCCACATGTTTCTGAGTTGTTTGAAAGTTGTCTCATGGCTCTACACATCAACAGAAAAATGTTGTTAACTCAGGGTTTAAAATGGTTAGTTAATACGAATACCATATATTTCAATTTTACACCAAAGTACTTACTGCAAACCTAATGGAAACACCTTAGGTTAACTTCCCACATGATTATGAGTAGGTTGAAAATTCTTTAATGGCTCTACACATCAACACAAAAAAGTTGTTATCTCAGTGCATACAATACTAAGACAATTCAGATAGTATACATTTCAATTTTACTCCAAAACACTTACTGCAATCCTAATGGAAACACCTTTGGTTAACTTCCCACATGACTATGAGTAGGTTGAATGTTGTTTCATGCCTCTGTTCATCAAGACAAAAAAGTTACTTTCTCAGTGCATACTATGTTCTCACATTAAGTTAGTATAAATTTCAATTTTCCAGCAAAGTGCAGAGTGCAAACCATTGGGATACATTTTAAGTTAACTTCCCACATGTTTCTGAGTTGTTTGAAAGTTGTCTCATGGCTCTACACATCAACAGAAAAATGTTGTTAACTCAGGGCTTGAAATGGTTGGATAATACGAATACCATACATTTCAATTTTACACCAAAGTACTTACTGCAAACCAAATGGAAACACCATAGGTTAACTTCCCCAATGAGTATAAGTAGTTTGAAAGTTTTTTCATGGCTCCACACATCACGACAAAAAAGTTGTTAACTCAGTGCATACAATGCTTAGATAATGCAAGTAGTATACATTTCAATTTTACACCAAAGTCCTTACTGCAAACCTAATGGAAACACCTCAGGTTAACTTCCCACATGATTATGAGTAGGTTGAAAGTTGTTTTATGGCTCGACACATCAACACAAAAAAGTTGTTATCTCAGTGCTTACAATACTAAGACAATACAAATAGTACACATTTCAATTTTACTCCAAAGCAGTTACTGCAAACCTAATGGAAACACCTTTGGTTAACTTCCCACATGAGTACGAGTAGGTTGAAAGTTGTTTCATGCCTCTGTTCATCAAGACAAAAAAGCTACTTTCTCAGTGCATGCTACGTTCTGACATAAAGGTAGTATACATCTCAAATTTCCACCAAAGTGCAGAGTGCAAACCATTGGGAGACATTTTAATTTAACTTCCCACATGATTATGAGTAGTTTGAAAGTTGTGTCATGGCTCTACACATCAACACAAACATGTTGTTAACTCAGTGCATACAATGGTTAGATAATACAAATAGTATACATTTCAATTTTACACCAAAGTACTTACTGCAAACCCAATGGAAACACTTTTGGTTAACTTCCCACATGAGTATGAGTAGGTTGAAAGTGTTTTCATGCCTCTGTTCATCAAGACAAAAAAGTTACTTTCTCAGTGCATACAATACTAAGACAATACAAATAGTATACATTTCAATTTTACACCAAAGTACATACTGCAAGTTAATGGAAACACCTTTGGTTAACTTCCCACATGAGAATGAGTAGGTTGAAAGTTGTTGCATGGCTATACACATGAAAACAAAAAAAGTTGCTATCTCAGTGCATACAATACTAAGACAAAACAAATAGTATACATTTCAATTTTGCTCCAAAGCAGTTACTGCAAACCTAATGGAAACACCTTAGGTTAACTTCCCACATGATTATGAGTAGGTTGAATGTTGTTTCATGGCTATACACATGAAAACAAAAAAGTTGTTATCTCAGTGCATACAATACTAAGACAAAACAAATAGTATACATTTCAATTTTACTCGAAAGCACTTACTGCAAACCCAATGGAAACACCTTTGGTTAACTTCCCACATGAGTATGAGTAGGTTGAAAGTTGTTTCATGCCTCTGTTCATCAAGACAAAGAAGTTACTTTCTCAGTGCATACTATGCTCAGACAATACAAATAGTATACATTTCAATTTTACACCAAAGTACTTACTGCAAACCTAATGGAAACACCTTAGGTTAACTTCCCACATGACTATGAGTAGGTTGAAAGTTGTTTCATGCCTCTGTTCATCAAGACAAAAAAGTTACTTTCTCAGTGCATACTATGTTCTCACATTAAGTTAGTATAAATTTCAATTTTCCAGCAAAGTGCAGAGTGCAATCCATTGGGATACATTTTAAGTTAACTTCCCACATGTTTCTGAGTTGTTTGAAAGTTGTCTCATGGCTCTACACATCAACAGAAAAATGTTGTTAACTCAGGGCTTAAAATGGTTAGTTAATACGAATACCATATATTTCAATTTTACACCAAAGTACTTACTGCAAACCAAATGGAAACACCATAGGTTAACTTCCCCAATAATGATAAGTAGTTTGAAAGTTTTTTCATGGCTCCACACATCACGACAAAAAAGTTGTTAACTCAGTGCATACAATGATTAGATAATACAAGTAGTATACATTTCAATTTTACACCAAAGTACTTACTGCAAACCTAATGGAAACACCTTAGGTTAACTTCCCACATGATTATGAGTAGGTTGAAAGTTGTTTTATGGTTCGACACATCAACACAAAACAGTTGTTATCTCAGGTCATACAATACTAAGACAATACAAATAGTATATATTTCAATTTTACTCCAAAGCAGTTACTGCAAACCTAATGGAAACACCTTTGGTTAACTTCCCACATGAGTACGAGTAGGTTGAAAGTTCTTTCATGCCTGTTCACATAAAGACAAAAAAGTTGATCTCTCAGTGAATAGAATGCTTTGACATAAAAGTAGTATACATTTCAATTTTACTCCAAAGCACTTGCTGCAAACCCAATGGAAACACCTTTGGTTAACTTCCCACATGAGTATGAGTAGGTTGAAAGTTGTTTCATGCCTCTGTTCATCAAGACAAAGAAGTTACTTTCTCAGTTCATACTTTGCTTAGACAATACAAATAGTATACATTTCAATTTTACACCAAAGTACTTCCTGCAAACCTAATGGAAACACCTTAGGTTAACTTCCCACATGATTATGAGTAGTTTGAAAGTTTTTTCATGGCTCCACACATCAACAGAAAAAAGTTGTTATCTCAGTGCTTACAATGCTTAGATAATACAAATAATATACATTTCAATTTTACACCAAAGTACTTACTGCAAACCTAATGGAAACACCTTAGGGTAACTTCCCACATGATTATGAGTAGGTTGAAAGTTGTTTCATGCCTCTGTTCATCAAGACAAAAAAGTTACTTTCTCAGTGCATACAATACTAAGACAAAACAAATAGTATACATTTCAATTTTACTCCAAAGCACTTACTGCAAACCTGATGGAAACACCTTTGGTTAACTTCCCACATGAGTATGAGTAGGTTGAAAGTTGTTTCATGGCTATACATATGAAAACAAAAAAGTTGTTATCTCAGTGCATACAATACTAAGACAAAACAAATAGTATACATTTCAATTTTACTCCAAAGCACTTACTGCAAACCTGATGGAAACACCTTTGGTTAACTTCCCACATGAGTATGAGTAGGTTGAAAGTTGTTTCATGCCTCTGTTCATCAAGACAAAAAAGGTACTTTCTCAGTGCATGCTATGTTCTCACATTAAGTTAGTAGAAATTTGAATTTTCCAGCAAAGTGCAGAGTGCAAACCTTTGGGATACATTTTAAGTTAACTTCCCACATGTTTCTGAGTTGTTTGAAAGTTGTCTCATGGCTCTACAGATCAACAGAAAAATGTTGTTAACTCAGGGCTTAAAATGGTTAGATAATACGAATACCATACATTTCAATTTTACACCAAAGTACTTACTGCAAACGAAATGGAAAAACCATAGGTTAACTTCCCCAATGATTATAAGTAGTTTGAAAGTTTTTTCATGGCTCCACACATCACGACAAAAAAGTTGTTATCTCAGTGCATACAATACTAAGACAATTCAGATAGTATACAATTCAATTTTACTCCAAAACACTTACTGCAAACTTAATGGAAACACCTTTGGTTAACTTCCCACATGACTATGAGTAGGTTGAAAATTGTTTCATGCCTCTGTTCATCAAGACAAAAAAGTTACTTTCTCAGTGCATACTATGTTCTGACATAAAGGTAGCATACATCACATTTTTCCACCAAAGTGCAGAGTGCAAACCATTGGGAAACATTTTCATTTAACTTCCCACATGATTATGAGTAGTTTGAAAGTTGTTTCATACCTGTTCACATAAAGACAAAAAAGTTGATCTCTCAGTGAATAGAATGCTTTGACATAAAAGTAGTATACATTTCAATTTTACTCCAAAGCACTTACTGCAAACCCAATGGAAACACCTTTGGTTAACTTCCCACATGAGTATGAGTAGGTTGAAAGTTGTTTCATGCCTCTGTTCATGAAGACAAAGAAGTTACTTTCTCAGTGCATATTATGCTTAGACAATACAAATAGTATACATTTCAATTTTACACCAAAGTACTTCCTGCAAACATAATGGAAACACCATAGGTTAACTTCCCACATGATTATGAGAGGTTTGAAAGTTTTTTCATGGCTCCACACATCAACACAAAAAAGTTGTTATCTCAGTGCTTACAATGCTTAGATAATACAAATAATATACATTTCAATTTTACACCAAAGTACTTACTGCAAACCTAATGGAAACACCTTAGGGTAACTTCCCACATGATTATGAGTAGGTTGAAAGTTGTTTCATGCCACTGTTCCTCAAGACAAAAAAGTTACTTTCTCAGTGCATACAATACTAAGACTAAGCAAATAGTATACATTTCAATTTTACATCAAAGTACATACTGCTAAGCTAATGGAAACACCTTTGGTTAACTTCCCACATGAGTATGAGTTGGTTGAAGGTTGTTTCATGCCTCTGTTCATCAAGACAAAACAGTTACTTTCTCAGTGCATACTATGCTTAGATAATACAAATAGTATACATTTCAATTTTACACCAAAGTACTTACTGCAAACCTAATGGAAACACCTTAGGTTAACTTCCCACATGATTATGAGTAGGTTGAAAGTTGTTTTGTGGTTCGACACATCAACACAAAAAAGTTGTTATCTCAGTGCATACAATACTAAGACAATACAAATAGTATATCTTTCAATTTTACTCCAAAGCAGTTACTGCAATCCTAATGGAAACACCTTTGTTTAACTTCCCACATGAGTACGAGTAGGTTGAAAGTTGTTTCATGCCTCTGTTCATCAAGACAAAAAAGCTACTTTCTCAGTGCATACTACGTTCTGACATAAAGGTAGTATACATCTCAATTTTCCACCAAAGGGCAGAGTGCAAACCATTGGGAGACATTTTAATTTAACTTCCCACATGATTATGAGTAGTTTGAAAGTTGTGTCATGGCTCTACACATCAACACAAACATGTTGTTAACTCAGTGCATACAATGGTTAGATAATACAAATAGTATACATTTCAATTTTACACCAAAGTACTTACTGCAAACCCAATGGAAACACTTTTGGTTAACTTCCCACATGAGTATGAGTAGGTTGAAAGTGTTTTCATGCCTCTGTTCATCATGACAAAAAAGTTACTTTCTCAGTGCATACAATACTAAGACAATACAAATAGTATACATTTCATATTTACACCAAAGTACATACTGCAAACCTAATGGAAACACCTTTGGTTAACTTCCCACATGAGTATGAGTAGGTTGAAAGTTGTTTCATGGCTATACACATGAAAACAAAAAAGTTGTTATCTCAGTGCATACAATACTAAGACAAAACAAGTAGTATACATTTCAATTTTACTCCAAAGTACATACTGCAAACCTAATGGAAACACCTTTGGTTAACTTCCCACATGAGAATGAGTAGGTTGAAAGTTGTTTCATGCCTCTGTTCATCAAGACAAAAAAGTTACTTTCTCAGTGCATACTATGCTTAGACAATACAAGTGGTATACATTTCAATTTTCCAGCAAAGTGCAGAGTGCAAACCATTGGGATACATTTTAAGTTAACTTCCCACATGTTTCTGAGTTGTTTGAAAGTTGTCTCATGGCTCTACAAATCAACAGAAAAATGTTGTTAACTCAGGGCTTAAAATGGTTAGATAATGCGAATACCATGCATTTCA
>NW_027278159.1:0-18151 GCF_030028105.1 Mobula birostris
TCCAATACTGCCCATCCACCTCCTCCAATACTGCCCATCCACCTCCTCCATCACTGCCCATTCACCTCCTCCCTAACGATCCAACCACCTCCTACCTCACTGTCCATCAACCTCCTCCATCACTGCCCATCCACCTTCTCCATCATTGTCCATCCACATCCTCCCTCACTCTCCATCCACCTACTCCCTCACTGTCCATTCATCTCTTCCCTCACTGTCCATCCACCTCCTCCATCACTGCCCATCCACCTCCATCATCACTGTCCATCCATCTCCTCCCTCACTGTCCATCCACCTCCTCCCTCACTATCCATCCACCTCCTCCATAACTGTCCATCCACCTCCTCCCTCATTGTCCCATTCATCTCCTCCATTAGTGCCCATTCACCTCCACCCTCACTGTCCATCCGCCTCTTTCCTGACTGCCCATCCATCTCCTCTCTCACTGTCCATTTATCTCCTCCCTCACTGTCCATCCACCTCCTCCCTCAATGTCCATTCATCGCCTCCTTCACTGTGCATCCACCTCCTCCCTCAGTGTCCATTCATCTCCTCCCTCACTGTTCATCCACCTCCTCCATCACTGCCCATCCACCTCCATCATCACTGTCTATCCACCTTCACCCAAACTGTCTGTCCACGACCTCCTTCACTGCCCATTCATCTCCTCCCTCACTGTCCATTCATGTCCTCCATCAGTGCCCATTCACCTCCACCCTCACTGTCCATCCACCTCCTCCCCCACTGCCCATTCATCTCCTCCATCACTGCCCATCCACCTCCTCCCTCACTGTCCATCCACCTCCTCGCTCACTGTCCATTCATCTCCTTCCTCACTGTCCATCCACCTCCTCCATCATTGTCCATCCTCCTCCTCCCTCACTCTCCATCCACCTACTCCCTCACTGTCCATTCATCTCTTCCCTCACTGTCCATCCACCTCCTCCATCATTGTCCATCCTCCTCCTCCCTCACTCTCCATCCACCTACTCCCTCACTGTCCATTCATCTCTTCCCTCACTGACCATCCACCTCCTTCCTCACTGCTGATTCATCTCCTCCCTCACTGCAGATCCTCCGCCTCCATCACTGCCCATCCAACTCCTCCATCACTGTACATCCACCTCCTCCCTCACTGTCCATTCATCTCATCCATCAGTGCCCATTCACCTCCTCCCTCACTGTCCATCTGCCTCTTGTCCCACTGCCCATTCACCTCCTCCCTCACGATCCAACCACCTCCTACCTCACTTTCCATCCACCTCCTCCATCACTGCCCATCCACCTCCTCCATCATTGTCCATCCACATCCTCCCTAACTCTCCATCCACCTACTCCCTCACTGTCCATTCATCTCTTCCCTCACTGTCCATCCACCTCCTTCCTCACTGCTCATTCATCTCCTCCCTCACTGCAGATCCACCGCCTCAATCACTGCCCATCCACCTCCTCCTTCACTGCCCATTCACCTCCTCCCTCACTGTCCATCCTCCTCTTGTCTCACTGCCCATTCATCTCCTACGTCACTGTCCATTCATCTCCTCCCTCACTGTCCATGCACCTCCTCCAATACTGCCCATCCACCTCCTCCAATACTGCCCATCCACCTCCTCCAATACTGCCCATCCACCTCCTCCATCACTGCCCATTCACCTCCTCCCTAACGATCCAACCACCTCCAACCTCACTGTCCATCCACCTCCTCCATCACTGCCCATCCGCCTCGTCCATCACTGCCCCTTCATCTCCTCCCTCACTGTCCATCCACATCCTCCATCATTGTCCATCCACATCCTCCCTCACTCTCCATCCACCTACTCCCTCACTGTCCATTCATCTCTTCCCTCACTGTCCATCCACCTCCTTCCTCACTGCTCATTCATCTCCTCCCTCACTGCAGATCCACCGCCTCCATCACTGCCCATCCAACTCCTCCATCACTGTACATCCACCACCTCCCTTACTGTCCATTTATCTCCTCCATCAGTGCCCATTTATCTCCTCGCTCATTGTCCATCCACCTCCTCCATCACTGCCCATCCCCCTCCTCCATCACTGTCCATCCACCTCCTCCCTCACTGTCCATCCACCTCGTCCATCACTGCCCATTCATCTCCTCCCTCACTGTCCATCCACCAGCTCCCTCACTGTCCATCCACCTCCTCCAATACTGCCCATCCACCTCTTTCATCACTGTCTATCCACCTCCTCCCTCACTGTCCCATCCACCTCCGCCCTCACTGCCCATTCATCTCCTCCCTCACTGTCCATTCACCTTCTTCCTCACTGCCCATTCATCTCCTCCCTCACTGTCCATCCACCTGTTCCATCACTACCTATCCACCTCCTCCATCACTGCCCATTCACCTCCTCCCTCATTGTCCATCCACCTCCTCCTTCACTGCCCATTCACCTCCTCCATCACTGTCCATCCACTTCCTCCCTCACTGCCCATTCCTCTCCTCCATCACTGCACATCCACCTCCTCCCTCACTGTACATCCACCTCCTCCCTCACTGTATATTCATCTCCTCCATCACTGTCCATGCATCTCCTCCATCAGTGCCCATTCACCTCCTCCTCACTGTCCATCAACCTCCTCCCCCACTGTCCATTCATCTCCTCCATCACTGCCCATCCACCTCCTCCCTCACTGTCCAGCCACCTCCTCCCTCACTGTCCATTCATCTCCTCCCTCACTGTCCATCCACCTCCTCCATCACTGCCCATCCACCTCCTCCATCATTGTCCATCCACCTCCTCCCTCACTCTCCATCCACCTCCTCCCTCACTGTACATCCACCTCCTCCCTCACTCTACATCCACCTCCTCCCTCACAGTCCATTCATCTCCTCCATCAGTGCCCATTCACCTCCTCCATCACTGTCCATCTGCCTCTTGTCTTACTGCCCATTCATCTCCTCCCTCACTATCCATTCATCTCCTCCCTCACTGTCCATCCACCTCCTCCATCACTGCCCATTCACTTCCTCCCTAACGATCCAACCACCTCCTACCTCACTGTCCATCCACCTCCTCCATTACTGCCCATCCACCTTCTCCATCATTGTCCATCCACATCCTCCCTCACTCTCCATCAACCTACTCCCTCACTGTCCATTCATCTCTTCCCTCACTGTCCATCCACCTCCTTCCTCACTGCTCATTCATCTCCTCCCTCACTGCAGATCCACCGCCTCCATCACTGCCCATCCAACTCCTCCATCACTGTACATCCACCACCTCCCTCATTGTCCATTTATCTCCTCCATCAGTGCCCATTCATCTCCTCGCTCATTGTCCATCCACCTCCTCGATCACTGCCCATCCACCTCCTCCATCACTGTCCATCCACCTCCTCCCTCACTGTCCATCCACCTCGTCCATCACTGCCCATTCATCTCCTCCCTCACTGTCCATCCACCAGCTCCCTCACTGTCCATCCACCTCCTACAATACTGCCCATCCACCTCCTTCATCACTGTCTATCCACCTCCTCCCTCACTGTCCATCCACCTCCTCCCTCACTGCCCATTCATCTCCTCCCTCACTGTCCATCCACCTTCTTCCTCACTGCCCATTCATCTCCTCCCTCACTGTCCATCCACCTGTTCCATCACTACCTATCCACCTCCTCCATCACTGCCCATTCATCTCCTCCCTCACTGTCCATCCACCTTCTTCCTCACTGCCCATTCATCTCCTCCCTCATTGTCCATCCACCTCCTCCTTCACTGCCCATTCACCTCCTCCATCACTGCACATCCACCTCCTCCCTCACTGTACATCCGCCTCCTCCCTCACTGTACATTCATCTCCTCCCCCACTGTCCATTCATCTCCTCCATCACTGTCCATCCACCTCCTCCATCACTGCCCATTCATCTCATCCATCACTGCCCATCCACCTCCTCCCTCACTGTCCAGCCACCTCCTCCCTCACTGTCCATTCATCTCCTCCCTCACTGTCCATCCACCTCCTCCATCACTGCCCATCCACCTCCTCCATCATTGTCCATCCACCTCCTCCCTCACTCTCCATCCACCTCCTCCCTCACTGTACATCCACCTCCTCCCTCGCTCTACATCCACCTCCTCCCTCACTGTCCATTCATCTCCTCCATCAGTGCCCATTCACCTCCTCCCTCACTGTCCATCAACCTCCTCCCCCACTGTCCATTCATCTCCTCCATCACTGTCCATCCACCTCCTCCATCACTGCCCATTCATCTCATCCATCACTGCCCATCCACCTCCTCCCTCACTGTCCAGCCACCTCCTCCCTCACTGTCCATTCATCTCCTCCCTCACTGTCCATCCACCTCCTCCATCACTGCCCATCCACCTCCTCCATCAATGTCCATCCACCTCCTCCCTCACTCTCCATCCACCTCCTCCCTCACTGTACATCCACCTCCTCCCTCGCTCTACATCCACCTCCTCCCTCACTGTCCATTCATCTCCTCCATCAGTGCCCATTCACCTCCTCCCTCACTGTCCATCTGCCTCTTGTCTCACTGCCCATTCATCTCCTCCCTCACTATCCATTCATCTCCTCCCTCACTGTCCATCCACCTCCTCCATCACTGCCCATTCACCTCCTCCCTAACGATCCAACCACCTCCTACCTCACTGTCCATCCACCTCCTCCATCACTGCCCATCCACCTTCTCCATCATTGTCCATCCACATCCTCCCTCACTCTCCATCCACCTACTCACTCACTGTCCATTCATCTCTTCCCTCACTGTCCATCCACCTCCTTCCACACTGCTCATTCATCTCCTCCCTCACTGCAGATCCACCGCCTCCATCACTGCCCATCCAACCCCTCCATCACTGTACATCCACCACCTCCCTCACTGTCCATTCATCTCCTCCATCACTGCCCATTTATCTCCTCCATCACTGCCCATCCACCTCCTCCGTCACTGTCAATCCACCTCCTCCATCACTGCCTATCCACCTCCATCATCACTGTCCATCCACATCCTCCCTCACTGTCCATCCACCTCCTCCCTCACTGCCCATTCATCTCCTCCCTCACTGTCCATTCATCTCCACCATCACTGCCCATTCAGCTCCTCCCTCACTGTCCATCCACCTCTTCCATCACTGTCCATCTACCTCCTCCCTCACTGTCCATCCACCTCCTCCCTCACTGTCCATTGATCTCCTCCATCAGTGCCCATTCACCTCCACCCTCACTGTCCAACCACCTCCTCCCTCACTATCCAACCACCTCCTCCATAACTGTCCATCCACCTCCTCCCTCATTGTCCATTTATCTCCTCCATTAGTGCCCATTCACCTCCACCCTCACTGTCCATCCGCCTCTTTCCTGACTGCCCATCCATCTCCTCTCTCACTGTCCATTTATCTCCTCCCTCACTGTCCATCCACATCCTCCCTCACTGTCCATTCATCACCTCCTTCACTGTCCATCAACCTCCTCCCTTAGTGTCAATTCATCTCCTCCCTCACTGTCCATCCACCTCCTCCATCACTGCCCATCCACCTCCATCATCACTGTCTATCCACCTCCTCCCAAACTGTCCATCCACGACCTCCTTCACTGCCCATTCATCTCCTCCCTCACTGTCCATTTATCTCCTCCATCAGTGCCCATTCATCTCCTCGCTCATTGTCCATCCACCTCCTCCATCACTGCCCATCCACCTCCTCCATCACTGTCCATGCACCTCCTCCCTCAGTGTCCATCCACCTCCTCCCTACTGTCCAACCACCTCCTCCCTCACTGTCCATCCACCTCGTCCATCACTGCCCATTCATCTCCTCCCTCACTGTCCATCCACCAGTTCCCTCACTGTCCATCCACCTCCGCCCTCACTGTCCATTCATCTCCTCCCTCACTGTCCAGACACCTCCTCCATCACTGCCCATCCACCTCCATCATCACTGTCCATCCACCTCTTCCCTGACTGCTCATCCATCGCCTCCCTCACTGTCCATTCATCTCCTTCGTCACTGTCAATTCACCTCCTCCATCACTGCCTATCCACCTCCATCATCACTGTCCATCCACATCCTCCCTCACTGTCCATCCACCTCCTCCCTCACTGCCCATTCATCTCCTCCCTCACTGTCCATTCATCTCCACCATCACTGCCCATTCAGCTCCTCCCTCACTGTCCATCCACCTCTTCCATCACTGTCCATCTACCTCCTCCCTTACTGTCCATTCACCTCCACCCTCACTGTCCATCCGCCTCTTTCCTGACTGCCCATCCATCTCCTCTCTCACTGTCCATTTATCTCCTCCCTCACTGTCCATCCACCTCCTCCCTCAATGTCCATTCATCGCCTCCTTCACTGTGCATCCACCTCCTCCCTCAGTGTCCATTCATCTCCTCCCTCACTGTCCATCCACCTCCTCCCTCACTGTCCATCCACCTCCATCATCACTGTCCATCCACCTCCTCCCTCACTGTCCATCCGCCTCTTCCCTCACTGCCCATCCATCTCCTCCCTCACTTGCCATTCATAACCTCCCTTATTGTCCATTCATCTCCTCCCTCACTGTCCATCCACCTCCTCCATCACTGCCCATCCACCTCCTCCCTCACTGTCCATCCGCCTCTTGTCTCACTGCCCATTCATCTCCTACGTCACTGTCCATTCATCTCCTCCCTCACTGTCCATGCACCTCCTCCAATACTGCCCATCCACCTCCTCCAATACTGCCCATCCACCTCCTCCATCACTGCACATTCACCTCCTCCCTCATTGTCCATCCACCTCTTCCTTTACTGCCCATTCACCTACTCCATCACTGTCCATCCACCTCCTCCCTCACTGCCCATTCCTCTCCTCCATCACTGCCCATCCACCTCCTCCCTCACTGTACATCTACCTCCTCCCTCACTGTCCATTCATCTCCTCCATCACTGTCCATTCATCTCCTCCATCAGTGCCCATTCACCTCCTCCCTCACTGTCCATCCACCTCCTCCCCCACTGCCCATTCATCTCCTCCATCACTGCCCATCCACCTCCTCCCTCACTGTCCATCCACCTCCTCGCTCACTGTCCATTCATCTCCTTCCTCACTGTCCATCCACCTCCTCCATCATTGTCCATCCTCCTCCTCCCTCACTCTCCATCCACCTACTCCCTCACTGTCCATTCATCTCTTCCCTCACTGACCATCCACCTCCTTCCTCACTGCTGATTCATCTCCTCCCTCACTGCAGATCCACCGCCTCCATCACTGCCCATCCAACTCCTCCATCACTGTACATCCACCTCCTCCCTCACTGTCCATTCATCTCCTCCATCAGTGCCCATTCACCTCCTCCCTCACTGTCCATCTGCCTCTTGTCCCACTGCCCATTCACCTCCTCCCTCACGATCCAACCACCTCCTACCTCACTTTCCATCCACCTCCTCCATCACTGCCCATCCACCTCCTCCATCATTGTCCATCCACATCCTCCCTAACTCTCCATCCACCTACTCCCTCACTGTCCATTCATCTCTTCCCTCACTGTCCATCCACCTCCTTCCTCACTGCTCATTCATCTCCTCCCTCACTGCAGATCCACCGCCTCAATCACTGCCCATACAACTCCGCCATCACTGCCCATTCACCTCCTCTCTCATTGTCCATCCACCTCCTCCTTCACTGCCCATTCACCTCCTCCCTCACTGTCCATCCGCCTCTTGTCTCACTGCCCATTCATCTCCTACGTCACTGTCCATTCATCTCCTCCCTCACTGTCCATGCACCTCCTCCAATACTGCCCATCCACCTCCTCCAATACTGCCCATCCACCTCCTCCATCACTGCCCATTCACCTCCTCCCTAACGATCCAACCACCTCCTACCTCACTGTCCATCAACCTCCTCCATCACTGCCCATCCACCTTCTCCATCATTGTCCATCCACAGCCTCCCTCACTCTCCATCCACCTACTCCCTCACTGTCCATTCATCTCTTCCCTCACTGTCTATCCACCTCCTTCCTCACTGCTCATTCATCTCCTCCCTCACTGCAGATCCACCGCCTCCATCACTGCCCATCCAACTCCTCCATCACTGTACATCCACCACCTCCCTCACTGTCCATTTATCTCCTCCATCAGTGCCCATTCATCTCCTCGCTCATTGTCCATCCACCTCCTCCATCACTGCCCATCCACCTCCTCCATCACTGTCCATCCACCTCCTCCCTCACTGTCCATCCACCTCGTCCATCACTGCCCATTCATCTCCTCTCTCACTGTCCATCCACCAGCTGCCTCACTGTCCATCCACCTCCTCCCTCACTGTCCATTCATCTCCTCCCTCACTGTCCATACACCTCCTCCATCACTGCCCATCCTCCTCCATCATCACTGTCCATCCACCTCTTCCCTGACTGCCCATCCATCGCTTCCCTCACTGTCCATTCATCTCCTCCGTCACTGTCAATCCACCTCCTCCATCACTGCCTATCCACCTCCATCATCACTGTCCATCCACATCCTCCCTCACTGTCCATCCACCTCCTCCCTCACTGCCCATTCATCTCCTCCCTCACTGTCCATTCATCTCCACCATCACTGCCCATTCAGCTCCTCCCTCACTGTCCATCCACCTCTTCCATCACTGTCCATCTACCTCCTCCCTCACTGTCCATCCACCTCCTCCCTCACTGTCCATTGATCTCCTCCATCAGTGCCCATTCACCTCCACCCTCACTGTCCAACCACCTCCTCCCTCACTATCCAACCACCTCCTCCATAACTGTCCATCCACCTCCTCCCTCATTGTCCATTTATCTCCTCCATTAGTGCCCATTCACCTCCACCCTCACTGTCCATCCGCCTCTTTCCTGACTGCCCATCCATCTCCTCTCTCACTGTCCATTTATCTCCTCCCTCACTGTCCATCCACATCCTCCCTCACTGTCCATTCATCACCTCCTTCACTGTCCATCAACCTCCTTCCTTAGTGTCCATTCATCTCCTCCCTCACTGTCCATCCACCTCCTCCATCACTGCCCATCCACCTCCATCATCACTGTCTATCCACCTCCTCCCAAACTGTCCATCCACGACCTCCTTCACTGCCCATTCATCTCCTCCCTCACTGTCCATTTATCTCCTCCATCAGTGCCCATTCATCTCCTCGCTCATTGTCCATCCACCTCCTCCATCACTGCCCATCCACCTCCTCCATCACTGTCCATGCACCTCCTCCCTCAGTGTCCATCCACCTCCTCCCTACTGTCCAACCACCTCCTCCCTCACTGTCCATCCACCTCGTCCATCACTGCCCATTCATCTCCTCCCTCACTGTCCATCCACCAGTTCCCTCACTGTCCATCCACCTCCGCCCTCACTGTCCATTCATCTCCTCCCTCACTGTCCAGACACCTCCTCCATCACTGCCCATCCACCTCCATCATCACTGCCCATTCATCTCCTCCCTCACTGTCCATTCATCTCCACCATCACTGCCCATTCAGCTCCTCCCTCACTGTCCATCCACCTCTTCCATCACTGTCCATCTACCTCCTCCCTTACTGTCCATCCACCTCCTCCATCACTGCCCATCCACCTCCATCATCACTGTCCATCCATCTCCTCCCTCACTGTCCATCCACCTCCTCCCTCACTATCCATCCACCTCCTCCATAACTGTCGATCCACCTCCTCCCTCATTGTCCATTCATCTCCTCCATTAGTGCCCATTCACCTCCACCCTCACTGTCCATCCGCCTCTTTCCTGACTGCCCATCCATCTCCTCTCTCACTGTCCATTTATCTCCTCCCTCACTGTCCATCCACCTCCTCCCTCAATGTCCATTCATCGCCTCCTTCACTGTGCATCCACCTCCTCCCTCAGTGTCCATTCATCTCCTCCCTCACTGTTCATCCACCTCCTCCATCACTGCCCATCCACCTCCATCATCACTGTCTATCCACCTTCACCCAAACTGTCTGTCCACGACCTCCTTCACTGCCCATTCATCTCCTCCCTCACTGTCCATTTATCTCCTCCATCAGTGCCCATTCACCTCCACCCTCACTGTCCATCCACCTCCTCCCCCACTGCCCATTCATCTCCTCCATCACTGCCCATCCACCTCCTCCCTCACTGTCCATCCACCTCCTCGCTCACTGTCCATTCATCTCCTTCCTCACTGTCCATCCACCTCCTCCATCATTGTCCATCCTCCTCCTCCCTCACTCTCCATCCACCTACTCCCTCACTGTCCATTCATCTCTTCCCTCACTGACCATCCACCTCCTTCCTCACTGCTGATTCATCTCCTCCCTCACTGCAGATCCACCGCCTCCATCACTGCCCATCCAACTCCTCCATCACTGTACATCCACCTCCTCCCTCACTGTCCATTCATCTCATCCATCAGTGCCCATTCACCTCCTCCCTCACTGTCCATCTGCCTCTTGTCCCACTGCCCATTCACCTCCTCCCTCACGATCCAACCACCTCCTACCTCAATTTCCATCCACCTCCTCCATCACTGCCCATCCACCTCCTCCATCATTGTCCATCCACATCCTCCCTAACTCTCCATCCACCTACTCCCTCACTGTCCATTCATCTCTTCCCTCACTGTCCATCCACCTCCTTCCTCACTGCTCATTCATCTCCTCCCTCACTGCAGATCCACCGCCTCAATCACTGCCCATCCACCTCCTCCTTCACTGCCCATTCACCTCCTCCCTCACTGTCCATCCGCCTCTTGTCTCACTGCCCATTCATCTCCTACGTCACTGTCCATTCATCTCCTCCCTCACTGTCCATGCACCTCCTCCAATACTGCCCATCCACCTCCTCCAATACTGCCCATCCACCTCCTCCATCACTGCCCATTCACCTCCTCCCTAACGATCCAACCACCTCCAACCTCACTGTCCATCCACCTCCTCCATCACTGCCCATCCGCCTCCTCCATCATTGTCCATCCACATCCTCCCTCACTCTCCATCCACCTACTCCCTCACTGTCCATTCATCTCTTCCCTCACTGTCCATCCACCTCCTTCCTCACTGCTCATTCATCTCCTCCCTCACTGCAGATCCACCGCCTCCATCACTGCCCATTCATTTCCTCCCTCACTGTCCATTCATCTCCACCATCACTGCCCATTCAGCTCCTCCCTCACTGTCCATCCACCTCTTCCATCACTGTCCACCTACCTCCTCCCTTACTGTCCATCCACCTCCTCCATCACTGCCCATCCACCTCCATCATCACTGTCCATCCATCTCCTCCCTCACTGTCCATCCACCTCCTCCCTCACTATCCATCCACCTCCTCCATAACTGTCCATCCACCTCCTCCCTCATTGCCGATTCATCTCCTCGATTAGTGCCCATTCACCTCCACCCTCACTGTCCATCCGCCTCTTTCCTGACTGCCCATCCATCTCCTCTCTCACTGTCCATTTATCTCCTCCCTCACTGTCCATCCACCTCCTCCCTCAATGTCCATTCATCGCCTCCTTCACTGTGCATCCACCTCCTCCCTCAGTGTCCATTCATCTCCTCCCTCACTGTCCATCCACCTCCTCCCTCACTGTCCATCCACCTCCATCATCACTGTCCATCCACCTCCTCCCTCACTGTCCATCCGCCTCTTCCCTCACTGCCCATCCATCTCCTCCCTCACTTGCCATTCATAACCTCCCTTATTGTCCATTCATCTCCTCCCTCACTGTCCATCCACCTCCTCCATCACTGCCCATCCACCTCCTCCTTCACTGTCCATCCGCCTCTTGTCTCACTGCCCATTCATCTCCTACGTCACTGTCCATTCATCTCCTCCCTCACTGTCCATGCACCTCCTCCAATACTGCCCATCCACCTCCTCCAATACTGCCCATCCACCTCCTCCATCACTGCCCATTCACCTCCTCCCTCATTGTCCATCCACCTCTTCCTTTACTGCCCATTCACCTACTCCATCACTGTCCATCCACCTCCTCCCTCACTGCCCATTCCTCTCCTCCATCACTGCCCATCCACCTCCTCCCTCACTGTACATCTACCTCCTCCCTCACTGTCCATTCATCTCCTCCATCACTGTCCATTCATCTCCTCCATCAGTGCCCATTCACCTCCTCCATCACTGCCCATCCACCTCCTCCCTCACTGTCCATCCACCTCCTCGCTCACTGTCCATTCATCTCCTTCCTCACTGTCCATCCACCTCCTCCATCATTGTCCATCCTCCTCCTCCCTCACTCTCCATCCACCTACTCCCTCACTGTCCATTCATCTCTTCCCTCACTGACCATCCACCTCCTTCCTCACTGCTGATTCATCTCCTCCCTCACTGCAGATCCACCGCCTCCATCACTGCCCATCCAACTCCTCCATCACTGTACATCCACCTCCTCCCTCACTGTCCATTCATCTCCTCCATCAGTGCCCATTCACCTCCTCCCTCACTGTCCATCTGCCTCTTGTCCCACTGCCCATTCACCTCCTCCCTCACGATCCAACCACCTCCTACCTCACTTTCCATCCACCTCCTCCATCACTGCCCATCCACCTCCTCCATCATTGTCCATCCACATCCTCCCTAACTCTCCATCCACCTACTCCCTCACTGTCCATTCATCTCTTCCCTCACTGTCCATCCACCTCCTTCCTCACTGCTCATTCATCTCCTCCCTCACTGCAGATCCACCGCCTCAATCACTGCCCATCCAACTCCGCCATCACTGCCCATTCACCTCCTCTCTCATTGTCCATCCACCTCCTCCTTCACTGCCCATTCACCTCCTCCCTCACTGTCCATCCGCCTCTTGTCTCACTGCCCATTCATCTCCTACGTCACTGTCCATTCATCTCCTCCCTCACTGTCCATGCACCTCCTCCAATACTGCCCATCCACCTCCTCCAATACTGCCCATCCACCTCCTCCATCACTGCCCATTCACCTCCTCCCTAACGATCCAACCACCTCCTACCTCACTGTCCATCAACCTCCTCCATCACTGCCCATCCACCTTCTCCATCATTGTCCATCCACATCCTCCCTCACTCTCCATCCACCTACTCCCTCACTGTCCATTCATCTCTTCCCTCACTGTCCATCCACCTCCTTCCTCACTGCTCATTCATCTCCTCCCTCACTGCAGATCCACCGCCTCCATCACTGCCCATCCAACTCCTCCATCACTGTACATCCACCACCTCCCTCACTGTCCATTTATCTCCTCCATCAGTGCCCATTCATCTCCTCGCTCATTGTCCATCCACCTCCTCCATCACTGCCCATCCACCTCCTCCATCACTGTCCATCCACCTCCTCCCTCACTGTCCATCCACCTCGTCCATCACTGCCCATTCATCTCCTCCCTCACTGTCCATCCACCAGCTGCCTCACTGTCCATCCACCTCCTCCCTCACTGTCCATTCATCTCCTCCCTCACTGTCCCATCCACCTCCTCCATCACTGCCCATCCTCCTCCATCATCACTGTCCATCCACCTCTTCCCTGACTGCCAATCCATCGCCTCCCTCACTGTCCATTCATCTCCTCCGTCACTGTCAATCCACCTCCTCCATCACTGCCTATCCACCTCCATCATCACTGTCCATCCACATCCTCCCTCACTGTCCATCCACCTCCTCCCTCACTGCCCATTCATCTCCTCCCTCACTGTCCATTCATCTCCACCATCACTGCCCATTCAGCTCCTCCCTCACTGTCCATCCACCTCTTCCATCACTGTCCATCTACCTCCTCCCTCACTGTCCATCCACCTCCTCCCTCACTGTCCATTGATCTCCTCCATCAGTGCCCATTCACCTCCACCCTCACTGTCCAACCACCTCCTCCCTCACTATCCAACCACCTCCTCCATAACTGTCCATCCACCTCCTCCCTCATTGTCCATTTATCTCCTCCATTAGTGCCCATTCACCTCCACCCTCACTGTCCATCCGCCTCTTTCCTGACTGCCCATCCATCTCCTCTCTCACTGTCCATTTATCTCCTCCCTCACTGTCCATCCACATCCTCCCTCACTGTCCATTCATCACCTCCTTCACTGTCCATCAACCTCCTCCCTTAGTGTCCATTCATCTCCTCCCTCACTGGCCATCCACCTCCTCCATCACTGCCCATCCACCTCCATCATCACTGTCTATCCACCTCCTCCCAAACTGTCCATCCACTACCTCCTTCACTGCCCATTCATCTCCTCCCTCACTGTCCATTTATCTCCTCCATCAGTGCCCATTCATCTCCTCGCTCATTGTCCATCCACCTCCTCCATCACTGCCCATCCACCTCCTCCATCACTGTCCATGCACCTCCTCCCTCAGTGTCCATCCACCTCCTCCCTACTGTCCAACCACCTCCTCCCTCACTGTCCATCCACCTCGTCCATCACTGCCCATTCATTTCCTCCCTCACTGTCCATCCACCAGTTCCCTCACTGTCCATCCACCTCCGCCCTCACTGTCCATTCATCTCCTCCCTCACTGTCCATCCACCAGTTCCCTCACTGCCCATCCACCTCCATCATCACTGTCCATCCACCTCTTCCCTGACTGCTCATCCATCGCCTCCCTCACTGTCCATTCATCTCCTTCGTCACTGTCAATCCACCTCCTCCATCACTGCCTATCCACCTCCATCATCACTGTCCATCCACATCCTCCCTCACTGTCCATCCACCTCCTCCCTCACTGCCCATTCATCTCCTCCCTCACTGTCCATTCATCTCCACCATCACTGCCCATTCAGCTCCTCCCTCACTGTCCATCCACCTCCTCCATCACTGCCCATCCACCTCCATCATCACTGTCCATCCATCTCCTCCCTCACTGTCCATCCACCTCCTCCCTCACTATCCATCCACCTCCTCCATAACTGTCCATCCACCTCCTCCCTCATTGTCCATTCATCTCCTCCATTAGTGCCCATTCACCTCCACCCTCACTGTCCATCCGCCTCTTTCCTGACTGCCCATCCATCTCCTCTCTCACTGTCCATTCATCTCTTCCCTCACTGTTCATCCACCTCCTCCATCACTGCCCATCCACCTCCATCATCACTGTCTATCCACCTTCACCCAAACTGTCTGTCCACGACCTCCTTCACTGCCCATTCATCTCCTCCCTCACTGTCCATTCATGTCCTCCATCAGTGCCCATTCACCTCCACCCTCACTGTCCATCCACCTTCTCCCCCACTGCCCATTCATCTCCTCCATCACTGCCCATCCACCTCCTCCCTCACTGTCCATCCACCTCCTCGCTCACTGTCCATTCATCTCCTTCCTCACTGTCCATCCACCTCCTCCATCATTGTCCATCCTCCTCCTCCCTCACTCTCCATCCACCTACTCCCTCACTGTCCATTCATCTCTTCCCTCACTGACCATCCACCTCCTTCCTCACTGCTGATTCATCTCCTCCCTCACTGCAGATCCACCGCCTCCATCACTGCCCATCCAACTCCTCCATCACTGTACATCCACCTCCTCCCTCACTGTCCATTCATCTCATCCATCAGTGCCCATTCACCTCCTCCCTCACTGTCCATCTGCCTCTTGTCCCACTGCCCATTCACCTCCTCCCTCACGATCCAACCACCTCCTACCTCACTTTCCATCCACCTCCTCCATCACTGCCCATCCACCTCCTCCATCATTGTCCATCCACATCCTCCCTAACTCTCCATCCACCTACTCCCTCACTGTCCATTCATCTCTTCCCTCACTGTCCATCCACCTCCTTCCTCACTGCTCATTCATCTCCTCCCTCACTGCAGATCCACTGCCTCAATCACTGCCCATCCACCTCCTCCTTCACTGCCCATTCACCTCCTCCCTCACTGTCCATCCGCCTCTTGTCTCACTGCCCATTCATCTCCTACGTCACTGTCCATTCATCTCCTCCCTCACTGTCCATCCACCTCCTCCAATACTGCCCATCCACCTCCTCCAATACTGCCCATCCACCTCCTCCAATACTGCCCATCCACCTCCTCCATCACTGCCCATTCACCTCCTCCCTAACGATCCAACCACCTCCAACCTCACTGTCCATCCACCTCCTCCATCACTGCCCATCCGCCTCCTCCATCATTGTCCATCCACATCCTCCCTCACTCTCCATCCACCTACTCCCTCACTGTCCATTCATCTCTTCCCTCACTGTCCATCCACCTCCTTCCTCACTGCTCATTCATCTCCTCCCTCACTGCAGATCCACCGCCTCCATCACTGCCCATCCAACTCCTCCATCACTGTACATCCACGACCTCCCTTACTGTCCATTTATCTCCTCCATCAGTGCCCATTTATCTCCTCGCTCATTGTCCATCCACCTCCTCCATCACTGCCCATCCCCCTCCTCCATCACTGTCCATCCACCTCCTCCCTCACTGTCCATCCACCTCGTCCATCACTGCCCATTCATCTCCTCCCTCACTGTCCATCCACCAGCTCCCTCACTGTCCATCCACCTCCTCCAATACTGCCCATCCACCTCCTCCCTCACTGTCCATCCACCTCCGCCCTCACTGCCCATTCATCTCCTCCCTCACTGTCCATTCACCTTCTTCCTCACTGCCCATTCATCTCCTCCCTCACTGTCCATCCACCTGTTCCATCACTACCTATCCACCTCCTCCATCACTGCCCATTCACCTCCTCCCTCATTGTCCATCCACCTCCTCCTTCACTGCCCATTCACCTCCTCCATCACTGTCCATCCACTTCCTCCCTCACTGCCCATTCCTCTCCTCCATCACTGCACATCCACCTCCTCCCTCACTGTACATCCACCTCCTCCCTCACTGTACATCCACCTCCACCCTCACTGTACATTCATCTCCTCCATCACTGTCCATGCATCTCCTCCATCAGTGCCCATTCACCTCCTCCCTCACTGTCCATCAACCTCCTCCCCCACTGTCCATTCATCTCCTCCATCACTGCCCATCCACCTCCTCCCTCACTGTCCAGCCACCTCCTCCCTCACTGTCCATTCATCTCCTCCCTCACTGTCCATCCACCTCCTCCATCACTGCCCATCCACCTCCTCCATCATTGTCCATCCACCTCCTCCCTCACTCTCCATCCACCTCCTCCCTCACTGTACATCCACCTCCTCCCTCACTCTACATCCACCTCCTCCTTCACTGCCCATTCACCTCCTCCATCACTGTCCATCCACTTCCTCCCTCACTGCCCATTCATCTCCTCCATCAGTGCCCATTCACCTCCTCCCTCACTGTCCTTCTGCCTCTTGTCTTACTGCCCATTCATCTCCTCCCTCACTATCCATTCATCTCCTCCCTCACTGTCCATCCACCTCCTCCATCACTGCCCATTCACTTCCTCCCTAACGATCCAACCACCTCCTACATCACTGTCCATCCACCTCCTCCATCACTGCCCATCCACCTTCTCCATCATTGTCCATCCACATCCTCCCTCACTCTCCATCAACCTACTCCCTCACTGTCCATTCATCTCTTCCCTCACTGTCCATCCACCTCCTTCCTCACTGCTCATTCATCTCCTCCCTCACTGCAGATCCACCGCCTCCATCACTGCCCATCCAACTCCTCCATCACTGTACATCCACCACCTCCCTCACTGTCCATTTATCTCCTCCATCAGTGCCCATTCATCTCCTCGCTCATTGTCCATCCACCTCCTCCATCACTGCCCATCCACCTCCTCCATCACTGTCCATCCACCTCCTCCCTCACTGTCCATCCACCTCGTCCATCACTGCCCATTCATCTCCTCCCTCACTGTCCATCCACCAGCTCCCTCACTGTCCATCCACCTCCTACAATACTGCCCATCCACCTCCTTCATCACTGTCTATCCACCTCCTCCCTCACTGTCCATCCACCTCCTCCCTCACTGCCCATTCATCTCCTCCCTCACTGTCCATCCACCTTCTTCCTCACTGCCCATTCATCTCCTCCCTCACTGTCCATCCACCTGTTCCATCACTACCTATCCACCTCCTCCATCACTGCCCATTAACCTTCTGCTTCACTGTCCATCCACCTCCTCCCTCACTGCCCATTCATCTCCTCCCTCACTGTGCATCCACCTTCTTCCTCACTGCCCATTCATCTCCTCCCTCATTGTCCATCCACCTCCTCCTTCACTGCCCATTCACCTCCTCCAT
>NW_027278160.1:0-18066 GCF_030028105.1 Mobula birostris
AATGGAAACACCTTAGGTTAACTTTCCACATGATTATGAGTAGTTTGAAAGTTGTTTCATGGCTGTACACATCAACACAAAAAAGTTGTTATCTCAGTGCATGCAATGCTTAGACAATACAAATAGTATACATTTCAATTTTACACCAAAGCACTTACTGCAAACCTAATGGAAACACTTTAGGTTAACTTCCCACATGATTCTGAGATGTCTGAAAGTTGTTTCATACCTGTGCACATAAAGACAAAAAAGTTGATTTCACAGTGAATAGAATGCTTTGACATAAAAGTAGCATACATTTCAATTGTACTCAAAAGTCCTGACTGCAAACCTAATCGAAACAGCTTAGGTTAACTTTCCACATGAGTATGACTAGGTTTAATGTTGTTTCATGCCTCAGTTCATCAAGACAAAAAAGTTACTTTCTCAGTGCTACTATGCTCTGACATTAAGGTAGTATACATTTCAATTTTACTCCAAAGTACTTACTGCAAACAAATGGAAACACCTTAGGTTAATTTCCCACATGATTATTAGTAGTTTGAAAGTTGTTTCCTGGCTGTACACATCTACACAAAACAGTTGTTATCTCAGTGCATGCAATGCTTAGACAATACAAATAGTATACATTTCAATGTTACACCAAAGCACTTACTGCAAACCTAATGGAAACACCTTAGGTTAACTTTCCACATGATTATGAGTAGTTTGAAAGCTGTTTCATGGCTGTATACATCAACAGAAAAAAGTTGTTATCTCAGTGCATGTAATGCTTAGACAATACAAATAGTATACATTTCAATTTTACACCAAAGCACTTACTGCAAACCTAATGGAAACACTTTAGATTAACTTCCCACATGATTCTGAGATGTCTGAAAGTTGTTTCATACCTGTGCACATCAAGACAAAAAAGTTGTTTTCTCAGTGCATGCAAAGCTTTGACAATACCAATAGTATACATTTCAATTTTACACCAAAGCACTTACTGCAAACCTAATGGAAACACCTTAGGTTAACTTTCCACATGATTATGAGTAGTTTGAAAGTTGTTTCATGGCTGTACACATCAACACAAAAAAGTTGTTTTCTCAGTGCATGCAATGCTTAGACAATACAAATAGTATACATTTCAATTTTACACCAAAGCACTTACTGCAAACCTAATGGAAACACTTTAGGTTAACTTCCCACATGATTCTGAGATGTCTGAAAGTTGTTTCATACCTGTGCACATAAAGACAAAAAAGTTGATTTCACAGTGAATAGAATGCTTTGACATAAAAGTAGCATACATTTCAATTGTACTCAAAAGTCCTGACTGCAAACCTAATGGAAACAGCTTAGGTTTACTTTCCACATGAGTATGACTAGGTTTAAAGTTGTTTCATGCCTCAGTTCATCAAGACAAAACAGTTACTTTCTGTGTGCTACTATGCTCTGACATTAAGGTAGTATACATCTCAATTTTACTCCAAACTACTTACTGCAAACAAATGGAAACACCTTAGGTTAATTTCCCACATGATTATTAGTAGTTTGAAAGTTGTTTCCTGGCTGTACACATCTACACAAAAAAGTTGTTCTCTCAGTGCATGCAATGCTTAGACAATACAAATAGTATACTTTTCAATTTTACACCAAAGCACTTACTTCAAACCTAATGGAAACACTTTAGGTTAACTTCCCACATGAATCTGAGATGTCTGAAAGTTGTTTCATACCTGTGCACATAAAGACAAAAAAGTTGATTTCACAGTGCATGCAATGCTTTGACAATACAAATAGTATACATTTCAATTTTACACCAAAGCACTTACTGCAAACCTAATGGAAACACCTTAGGTTAACTTTCCACATGATTATGAGTAGTTTGAAAGCTGTTTCATGGCTGTATACATCAACAGAAAAAAGTTGTTATCTCAGTGCATGTAATGCTTAGACAATACAAATAGTATACATTTCAATTTTACACCAAAGCACTTACTGCAAACCTAATGGAAACACTTTAGATTAACTTCCCACATGATTCTGAGATGTCTGAAAGTTGTTTCATACCTGTGCACATCAAGACAAAAAAGTTGTTTTCTCAGTGCATGCAAAGCTTTGACAATACCAATAGTATACATTTCAATTTTACACCAAAGCACTTACTGCAAACCTAATGGAAACACCTTAGGTTAACTTTCCACATGATTATGAGTAGTTTGAAAGTTGTTTCATGGCTGTACACATCTACACAAAACAGTTGTTATCTCAGTGCATGCAATGCTTAGACAATACAAATAGTATACATTTCAATTTTACACCAAAGCACTTACTGCAAACCTAATGGAAACACCTTAGGTTAACTTTCCACATGATTATGAGTAGTTTGAAAGCTGTTTCATGGCTGAAAACATCAACAGTAAAAAGTTGTTATCTCAGTGCATGTAATGCTTAGACAATACAAATAGTATACATTTCAATTTTACACCAAAGCACTTACTGCAAACCTAATGGAAACACTTTAGATTAACTTCCCACATGATTCTGAGATGTCTGAAAGTTGTTTCATACCTGTGCACATCAAGAGAAAAAAGTTGTTTTCTCAGTGCATGCAAAGCTTTGACAATACCAATAGTATACATTTCAATTTTACACCAAAGCACTTACTGCAAACCTAATGGAAACACCTTAGGTTAACTTTCCACATGATTAAGAGTAGTTTGAAAGTTGTTTCATGGCTGTACACATCAACACAAAAAAGTTGTTATCTCAGTGCATGCAATGCTTAGACAATACAAATAGTATACATTTCAATTTTACACCAAAGCACTTACTGCAAACCTAATGGAAACACTTTAGGTTAACTTCCCACATGATTCTGAGATGTCTGAAAGTTGTTTCATACCTGTGCACATAAAGACAGAAAAGTTGATTTCACAGTGAATAGAATGCTTTGACATAAAAGTAGCATACATTTCAATTGTACTCAAAAGCCCTGACTGCAAACCTAATGGAAACAGCTTAGGTTAACTTTGCACATGAGTATGACTCGGTTTAAAGTTGCTTCATGCCTCAGTTCATCAAGACAAAAAAGTTACTTTCTCAGTGCTACTATGCTCTGACATTAAGGTAGTATACATCTCAATTTTACACCAAAGTATTACTGCAAACCTAATGGAAACACATTAGGTTAACTTCCCACATGATTATGAGTAGTTTGAAAGTTGTTTCATGGCTGTACACATCAACACAAAAAAGTTGTTATCTCAGTGCATGCAATGCTAAGACAATACAAATAGTATACATTTCAATTTTACACCAAAGCACTAGCTGCAAACCTAATGGAAACACTTTAGGTTAACTTCCCACATGATTCTGAGATGTCTGAAAGTTGTTTCATACCTGTGCACATCAAGACAAAAAAGTTGTTTTCTCAGTGCATGCAAAGCTTTGACAATACCAATAGTATACATTTCAATTTTACACCAAAGCACTTACTGCAAACCTAATGGAAACACCTTAGGTTAACTTTCCACATGATTATGAGTGGTTTGAAAGCTGGTTCATGGCTGTATACATCAACACAAAAAAGTTGTTATCTCAGTGCATGCAATGCTTAGACAATACAAATAGTATACATTTCAATTTTACAGCAAAGCACTTACTGCAAACCTAATGGAAACACTTTAGGTTAACTTCCCACATGATTCTGAGATGTCTGAAAGTTGTTTCATACCTGTGCACATAAAGACAAAAAAGTTGATTTCACAGTGAGTAGAACACTTTGTCATAAAAGTAGTATACATTTCAATTGTACTCAAAAGTCCTGACTGCAAACCTAATGGATACAGCTTAGGTTAACTTTCCACATGATTATGAGTAGTTTGAAAGCTGTTTCATGGCTGAAAACATCAACAGAAAAAAGTTGTTATCTCAGTGCATGTAATGCTTAGACAATACAAATAGTATACATTTCAATTTTACACCAAAGCACTTACTGCAAACCTAATGGAAACACTTTAGATTAACTTCCCACATGATTCTGAGATGTCTGAAAGTTGTTTCATACCTGTGCACATCAAGAGAAAAAAGTTGTTTTCTCAGTGCATGCAAAGCTTTGACAATACCAATAGTATACATTTCAATTTTACACCAAAGCACTTACTGCAAACCTAATGGAAACACCTTAGGTTAACTTTCCACATGATTAAGAGTAGTTTGAAAGTTGTTTCATGGCTGTACACATCAACACAAAAAAGTTGTTATCTCAGTGCATGCAATGCTTAGACAATACAAATAGTATACATTTCAATTTTACACCAAAGCACTTACTGCAAACCTAATGGAAACACTTTAGGTTAACTTCCCACATGATTCTGAGATGTCTGAAAGTTGTTTCATACCTGTGCACATAAAGACAAAAAAGTTGATTTCACAGTGAATAGAATGCTTTGACATAAAAGTAGCATACATTTCAATTGTACTCAAAAGCCCTGACTGCAAACCTAATGGAAACAGCTTAGGTTAACTTTGCACATGAGTATGACTAGGTTTAAAGTTGCTTCATGCCTCAGTTCATCAAGACAAAAAAGTTACTTTCTCAGTACGACTATGCTCTGACATTAAGGTAGTATACATCTCAATTTTACTCCAAAGTACTTACTGCAAACAAATGGAAACACCTTAGGTTAATTTCCCACATGATTATTAGTAGTTTGAAAGTTGTTTCCTGGCTGTACACATCTACACAAAAAAGTTGTTATCTCAGTGCATGCAATGCTTAGACAATACAAATAGTATACATTTCAATTTTACACCAAAGCACTTACTTCAAACCTAATGGAAACACTTTAGGTTAACTTCCCACATGAATCTGAGATGTCTGAAAGTTGTTTCATACCTGTGCACATAAAGACAAAAAAGTTGATTTCACAGTGCATGCAATGCTTTGACAATACAAATAGTATACATTTCAATTTTACACCAAAGCACTTACTGCAAACCTAATGGAAACACCTTAGGTTAACTTTCCACATGATTATGAGTAGTTTGAAAGCTGTTTCATGGCTGTATACATCAACAGAAAAAAGTTGTTATCTCAGTGCATGTAATGCTTAGACAATACAAATAGTATACATTTCAATTTTACACCAAAGCACTTACTGCAAACCTAATGGAAACACTTTAGATTAACTTCCCACATGATTCTGAGATGTCTGAAAGTTGTTTCATACCTGTGCACATCAAGACAAAAAAGTTGTTTTCTCAGTGCATGCAAAGCTTTGACAATACCAATAGTATACATTTCAATTTTACACCAAAGCACTTACTGCAAACCTAATGGAAACACTTTAGGTTAACTTCCCACATGATTCTGAGATGTCTGAAAGTTGTTTCATACCTGTGCACATAAAGACAAAAAAGTTGATTTCACAGTGAATAGAATGCTTTGACATAAAAGTAGTATACATTTCAATTGTACTCAAAAGTCTTGACTGCAAACCTAATGGAAACACCTTAGGTCAACTTTCCACATGAGTATGACTAGGTTTAAAGTTGTTTCATGCCTCAGTTCATCAAGACAAAAAAGTTTCTTTCTCAGTGCTACTATGCTCTGACATTAAGGTAGTATACATCTCAATTTTACTCCAAAGTACTTACTGCAAACAACTTGAAACACCTTAGGTTAACTTCCCACATGATTATTAGTAGTTTGAAAGTTGTTTCCTGGCTGTACACATCAACACAAAAAAGTTGTTATCTCAGTGCATGCAATGCTTAGACAATACAAATAGTATACATTTCAATTTTACACTAAAGCACTTACAGCAAACCTAATGGAAACAACTTAGATTAACTTCCCACATGATTCTGAGATGTCTGAAAGTTGTTTCATACCTGTGCACATAAAGACAAAAAAGTTGATTTCACAGTGAATAGAATGCTTTGACATAAAAGTAGTATACATTTCAATTGTACTCAAAAGTCCTGATGCAAACCTAATGGAAACACCTTAGGTCAACTTTCCACATGAGTATGACGAGGTTTAAAGTTGTTTCATGCCTCAGTTCATCAAGACAAAAAAGTTTCTTTCTCAGTGCTACTATGCTCTGACATTAAGGTAGTATACATCTCAATTTTACTCCAAAGTACTTACTGCAAACAACTTGAAACACCGTAGGTTAACTTCCCACATGATTATTAGTAGTTTGAAAGTTGTTTCCTGGCTGTACACATCAACACAAAAAAGTTGTTATCTCAGTGCATGCAATGCTTAGACAATACAAATACTATACATTTCAATTTTACACTAAAGCACTTACAGCAAACCTAATGGAAACAACTTAGATTAACTTCCCACATGATTCTGAGATGTCTGAAAGTTGTTTCATACCAGTGCACATCTAGACAAAAAAGTTGTTTTCTCAGTGCATGCAATGCTTTGACAATACAAATAGTATACATTTCAATTTTACACCAAAGCACTTACTGCAAACCTAATGGAAACACCTTAGGTTAACTTTCCACATGATTATGAGTAGTTTGAAAGCTGTTTCATGGCTGTATACATCAACAGAAAAAAGTTGTTATCTCAGTGCATGTAATGCTTAGACAATACAAATAGTATACATTTCAATTTTACACCAAAGCACTTACTGCAAACCTAATGGAAACACTTTAGATTAACTTCCCACATGATTCTGAGATGTCTGAAAGTTGTTTCATACCTGTGCACATCAAGACAAAAAAGTTGTTTTCTCAGTGCATGCAAAGCTTTGACAATACCAATAGTATACATTTCAATTTTACACCAAAGCACTTACTGCAAACCTAATGGAAACACCTTAGGTTAACTTTCCACATGATTATGAGTAGTTTGAAAGTTGTTTCATGGCTGTACACATCAACACAAAAAAGTTGTTATCTCAGTGCATGCAATGCTTAGACAATACAAATAGTATACATTTCAATTTTACACCAAAGCACTTACTGCAAACCTAATGGAAACACTTTAGGTTAACTTCCCACATGATTCTGAGATGTCTGAAAGTTGTTTCATACCTGTGCACATAAAGACAAAAAAGTTGATTTCACAGTGAATAGAATGCTTTGACATAAAAGTAGCATACATTTCAATTGTACTCAAAAGTCCTGACTGCAAACCTAATCGAAACAGCTTAGGTTAACTTTCCACATGAGTATGACTAGGTTTAATGTTGTTTCATGCCTCAGTTCATCAAGACAAAAAAGTTACTTTCTCAGTGCTACTATGCTCTGACATTAAGGTAGTATACACTCAATTTTACTCCAAAGTACTTACTGCAAACAAATGGAAACACCTTAGGTTAATTTCCCACATGATTATTAGTAGTTTGAAAGTTGTTTCCTGGCTGTACACATCTACACAAAACAGTTGTTATCTCAGTGCATGCAATGCTTAGACAATACAAATAGTATACATTTCAATTTTACACCAAAGCACTTACTGCAAACCTAATGGAAACACCTTAGGTTAACTTTCCACATGATTATGAGTAGTTTGAAAGCTGTTTCATGGCTGTATACATCAACAGAAAAAAGTTGTTATCTCAGTGCATGTAATGCTTAGACAATACAAATAGTATACATTTCAATTTTACACCAAAGCACTTACTGCAAACCTAATGGAAACACTTTAGATTAACTTCCCACATGATTCTGAGATGTCTGAAAGTTGTTTCATACCTGTGCACATCAAGACAAAAAAGTTGTTTTCTCAGTGCATGCAAAGCTTTGACAATACCAATAGTATACATTTCAATTTTACACCAAAGCACTTACTGCAAACCTAATGGAAACACCTTAGGTTAACTTTCCACATGATTATGAGTAGTTTGAAAGTTGTTTCATGGCTGTACACATCAACACAAAAAAGTTGTTTTCTCAGTGCATGCAATGCTTAGACAATACAAATAGTATACATTTCAATTTTACACCAAAGCACTTACTGCAAACCTAATGGAAACACTTTAGGTTACCTTCCCACATGATTCTGAGATGTCTGAAAGTTGTTTCATACCTGTGCACATAAAGACAAAAAAGTTGATTTCACAGTGAATAGAATGCTTTGACATAAAAGTAGCATACATTTCAATTGTACTCAAAAGTCCTGACTGCAAACCTAATGGAAACAGCTTAGGTTTACTTTCCACATGAGTATGACTAGGTTTAAAGTTGTTTCATGCCTCAGTTCATCAAGACAAAACAGTTACTTTCTGTGTGCTACTATGCTCTGACATTAAGGTAGTATACATCTCAATTTTACTCCAAACTACTTACTGCAAACAAATGGAAACACCTTAGGTTAATTTCCCACATGATTATTAGTAGTTTGAAAGTTGTTTCCTGGCTGTACACATCTACACAAAAAAGTTGTTCTCTCAGTGCATGCAATGCTTAGACAATACAAATAGTATACTTTTCAATTTTACACCAAAGCACTTACTTCAAACCTAATGGAAACACTTTAGGTTAACTTCCCACATGAATCTGAGATGTCTGAAAGTTGTTTCATACCTGTGCACATAAAGACAAAAAAGTTGATTTCACAGTGCATGCAATGCTTTGACAATACAAATAGTATACATTTCAATTTTACACCAAAGCACTTACTGCAAACCTAATGGAAACACCTTAGGTTAACTTTCCACATGATTATGAGTAGTTTGAAAGCTGTTTCATGGCTGTATACATCAACAGAAAAAAGTTGTTATCTCAGTGCATGTAATGCTTAGACAATACAAATAGTATACATTTCAATTTTACACCAAAGCACTTACTGCAAACCTAATGGAAACACTTTAGATTAACTTCCCACATGATTCTGAGATGTCTGAAAGTTGTTTCATACCTGTGCACATCAAGACAAAAAAGTTGTTTTCTCAGTGCATGCAAAGCTTTGACAATACCAATAGTATACATTTCAATTTTACACCAAAGCACTTACTGCAAACCTAATGGAAACACCTTAGGTTAACTTTCCACATGATTATGAGTAGTTTGAAAGTTGTTTCATGGCTGTACACATCAACACAAAAAAGTTGTTATCTCAGTGCATGCAATGCTTAGACAATACAAATAGTATACATTTCAATTTTACACCAAAGCACTTACTGCAAACCTAATGGAAACACTTTAGGTTAAGTTCCCACATGATTCTGAGATGTCTGAAAGTTGTTTCATACCTGTGCACATAAAGACAAAAAAGTTGATTTCACAGTGAATAGAATGCTTTGACATAAAAGTAGCATACATTTCAATTGTACTCAAAAGTCCTGACTGCAAACCTAATCGAAACAGCTTAGGTTAACTTTCCACATGAGTATGACTAGGTTTAATGTTGTTTCATGCCTCAGTTCATCAAGACAAAAAAGTTACTTTCTCAGTGCTACTATGCTCTGACATTAAGGTAGTATACATCTCAATTTTACTCCAAAGTACTTACTGCAAACAAATGGAAACACCTTAGGTTAATTTCCCACATGATTATTAGTAGTTTGAAAGTTGTTTCCTGGCTGTACACATCTACACAAAACAGTTGTTATCTCAGAACATGCAATGCTTAGACAATACAAATAGTATACATTTCAATTTTACACCAAAGCACTTACTGCAAACCTAATGGAAACACCTTAGGTTAACTTTCCACATGATTATGAGTAGTTTGAAAGCTGTTTCATGGCTGTATACATCAACAGAAAAAAGTTGTTATCTCAGTGCATGTAATGCTTAGACAATACAAATAGTATACATTTCAATTTTACACAACAGCGCTTACTGCAAACCTAATGGAAACACTTTAGATTAACTTCCCACATGATTCTGAGATGTCTGAAAGTTGTTTCATACCTGTGCACATCAAGACAAAAAAGTTGTTTTCTCAGTGCATGCAAAGCTTTGACAATACCAATAGTATACATTTCAATTTTACACCAAAGCACTTACTGCAAACCAAATGGAAACACCTTAGGTTAACTTTCCACATGATTATGAGTAGTTTGAAAGTTGTTTCATGGCTGTACACATCAACACAAAAAAGTTGTTTTCTCAGTGCATGCAATGCTTAGACAATACAAATAGTATACATTTCAATTTTACACCAAAGCACTTACTGCAAACCTAATGGAAACACTTTAGGTTAACTTCCCACATGATTCTGAGATGTCTGAAAGTTGTTTCATACCTGTGCACATAAAGACAAAAAAGTTGATTTCACAGTGAATAGAATGCTTTGACATAAAAGTAGCATACATTTCAATTGTACTCAAAAGTCCTGACTGCAAACCTAATGGAAACAGCTTAGGTTAACTTTCCACATGAGTATGACTAGGTTTAAAGTTGTTTCATGCCTCAGTTCATCAAGACAAAAAAGTTACTTTCTGAGTGCTACTATGCTCTGACATTAAGGTAGTATACATCTCAATTTTACTCCAAACTACTTACTGCAAACAAATGGAAACACCTTAGGTTAATTTCCCACATGATTATTAGTAGTTTGAAAGTTGTTTCCTGGCTGTACACATCTACACAAAAAAGTTGTTCTCTCAGTGCATGCAATGCTTAGACAATACAAATAGTATACTTTTCAATTTTACACCAAAGCACTTACTTCAAACCTAATGGAAACACTTTAGGTTAACTTCCCACATGAATCTGAGATGTCTGAAAGTTGTTTCATACCTGTGCACATAAAGACAAAGAAGTTGATTTCACAGTGCATGCAATGCTTTGACAATACAAATAGTATACATTTCAATTTTACACCAAAGCACTTACTGCAAACCTAATGGAAACACCTTAGGTTAACTTTCCACATGATTATGAGTAGTTTGAAAGCTGTTTCATGGCTGTATACATCAACACAAAAAAGTTGTTATCTCAGTGCATGTAATGCTTAGACAATACAAATAGTATACATTTCAATTTTACACCAAAGCACTTACTGCAATCCTAATGGAAACACCTTAGGTTAACTTTCCACATGATTATGAGTAGCTTGAAAGCTGTTTCATGGCTGTATACATCAACACAAAAAAGTTGTTATCTCAGTGCATGTAATGCTTAGACAATACAAATAGTATACATTTCAATTTTACACCAAAGCACTTACTGCAAACCTAATGGAAACACCTTAGGTTAACTTTCCACATGATTATGAGTAGTTTGAAAGTTGTTTCATGGCTGTACACATCAACACAAAAAAGTTGTTTTCTCAGTGCATGCAGAGCTTAGACAATACAAATAGTATACATTTCAATTTTACACCAAAGCACTTACTGCAAACCTAATGGAAACACTTTAGGTTAACTTCCCACATGATTCTGAGATGTCTGAAAGTTGTTTCATACCTGTGCACATAAAGACAAAAAAGTTGATTTCACAGTGAATAGAATGCTTTGACATAAAAGTAGTATACATTTCAATTGTACTCAAAAGTCCTGACTGCAAACCTAATGGAAACACCTTAGGTCAACTTTCCACATGAGTATGACTAGGTTTAAAGTTGTTTCATGCCTCAGTTCATCAAGACAAAAAAGTTTCTTTCTCAGTGCTACTATGCTCTGACATTAAGGTAGTATACATCTCAATTTTACTCCAAAGTACTTACTGCAAACAACTTGAAACACCTTAGGTTAACTTCCCACATGATTATTAGTAGTTTGAAAGTTGTTTCCTGGCTGTACACATCAACACAAAAAAGTTGTTATCTCAGTGCATGCAATGCTTAGACAATACAAATAGTATACATTTCAATTTTACACTAAAGCACTTACAGCAAACCTAATGGAAACAACTTAGATTAACTTCCCACATGATTCTGAGATGTCTGAAAGTTGTTTCATACCTGTGCACATAAAGACAAAAAAGTTGATTTCACAGTGAATAGAATGCTTTGACATAAAAGTAGTATACATTTCAATTGTACTCAAAAGTCCTGACTGCAAACCTAATGGAAACACCTTAGGTTAACTTTCCACATGATTATGAGTAGTTTGAAAGCTGTTTCATGGCTGTATACATCAACAGAAAAAAGTTGTTATCTCAGTGCATGTAATGCTTAGACAATACAAATAGTATACATTTCAATTTTACACCAAAGCACTTACTGCAAACCTAATGGAAACACTTTAGATTAACTTCCCACATGATTCTGAGATGTCTGAAAGTTGTTTCATACCTGTGCACATCAAGACAAAAAAGTTGTTTTCTCAGTGCATGCAAAGCTTTGACAATACCAATAGTATACATTTCAATTTTACACCAAAGCACTTACTGCAAACCTAATGGAAACACCTTAGGTTAACTTTCCACATGATTATGAGTAGTTTGAAAGTTGTTTCATGGCTGTACACATCAACACAAAAAAGTTGTTATCTCAGTGCATGCAATGCTTAGACAATACAAATAGTATACATTTCAATTTTACACCAAAGCACTTACTGCAAACCTAATGGAAACAGCTTAGGTTTACTTTCCACATGAGTATGACTAGGTTTAAAGTTGTTTCATGCCTCAGTTCATCAAGACAAAACAGTTACTTTCTGTGTGCTACTATGCTCTGACATTAAGGTAGTATACATCTCAATTTTACTCCAAACTACTTACTGCAAACAAATGGAAACACCTTAGGTTAATTTCCCACATGATTATTAGTAGTTTGAAAGTTGTTTCCTGGCTGTACACATCTACACAAAAAAGTTGTTCTCTCAGTGCATGCAATGCTTAGACAATACAAATAGTATACTTTTCAATTTTACACCAAAGCACTTACTTCAAACATAATGGAAACACTTTAGGTTAACTTCCCACATGAATCTGAGATGTCTGAAAGTTGTTTCATACCTGTGCACATAAAGACAAAAAAGTTGATTTCACAGTGCATGCAATGCTTTGACAATACAAATAGTATACATTTCAATTTAACACCAAAGCACTTACTGCAAACCTAATGGAAACACCTTAGGTTAACTTTCCACATGATTATGAGTAGTTTGAAAGCTGTTTCATGGCTGTATACATCAACAGAAAAAAGTTGTTATCTCAGTGCATGTAATGCTTAGACAATACAAATAGTATACATTTCAATTTTACACCAAAGCACTTACTGCAAACCTAATGGAAACACTTTAGGTTAACTTCCCACATGATTCTGAGATGTCTGAAAGTTGTTTCATACCTGTGCACATAAAGACAAAAAAGTTGATTTCACAGTGAATACAATGCTTTGACATAAAAGTAGTATAAATTTCAATTGTACTCAAATGTCCTGACTGCAAACCTAATGGAAACACCTTAGGTTAACTTTCCACATGAGTATGACTAGGTTTAAAGTTGTTTCATGCCTCAGTTCATCAAGACAAAAAAGTTTCTTTCTCAGTGCTACTATGCTCTGATATTAAGGTAGTATACATCTCAATTTTACTCCAAAGTACTTACTGCAAACAACTGGAAACACCTTAGGTTAACTTCCCACATGGTTATTAGTAATTTGAAAGTTGTTTCCTGGCTGTACACATCAACACAAAAAAGTTGTTATCTCAGTACATGCAATGCTTAGACAATGCAAATAGTATACATTTCAATTTTACACTAAAGCACTTACAGCAATACTAATGGAAACAACTTAGGTTATTTCCCACATGATTCTGAGATGTCTGAAAGTTGTTTCATGGCTGTACACATCAACACAAAAAAGTTGTTATCTCAGTGCATGCAATGCTTAGACAATACAAATAGTATACATTTCAATTTTACACCAAAGCACTTACTGCAAACCTAATGGAAACACTTTAGGTTAACTTCCCACATGATTCTGAGATGTCTGAAAGTTGTTTCATACCTGTGCACATAAAGACAAAAAAGTTGATTTCACAGTGCATGCAATGCTTTGACAATACAAATAGTATACATTTCAATTTTACACCAAAGCACTTACTGCAAACCTAATGGAAACACCATAGGTTAACTTTCCACATGATTATGAGTAGTTTGAAAGTTGTTTCATGGCTGTACACATCAACACAAAAAAGTTGTTTTCTCAGTGCATGCAATGCTTAGACAATACAAAGAGTATACATTTCAATTTTACACCAAAGCACTTACTGCAAACCTAATGGAAACACTTTAGATTAACTTCCCACATGATTCTGAGATGTCTGAAAGTTGTTTCATACCTGTGCACATCAAGACAAAAAAGTTGTTTTCTCAGTGCATGCAAAGCTTTGACAATACCAATAGTATACATTTCAATTTTACACCAAAGCACTTACTGCAAACCTAATGCAATGCTTAGACAATACAAATAGTATACATTTCAATTTTACACCAAAGCACTTACTGCAAACCTAATGGAAACACGTTAGGTTAACTTCCCACATGATTCTGAGATGTCTGAAAGTTGTTTCATACCTGTGCACATAAAGACAAAAAAGTTGATTTCACAGTGAATAGAACGCTTTGACATAAAAGTAGTATACATTTCAATTGTACTCAAAAGTCCTGACTGCAAACCTAATGGATACAGCTTAGGTTAACTTTCCACATGATTATGAGTAGTTTGAAAGCTGTTTCATGGCTGTATACATCAACAGAAAAAAGTTGTTATCTCAGTGCATGTAATGCTTAGACAATACAAATAGTATACATTTCAATTTTACACCAAAGCACTTACTGCAAACCTAATGGAAACACTTTAGATTAACTTCCCACATGATTCTGAGATGTCTGAAAGTTGTTTCATACCTGTGCACATCAAGAGAAAAAGTTGTTTTGTCAGTGCATGCAAAGCTTTGACAATACCAATAGTATACATTTCAATTTTACACCAAAGCACTTACTGCAAACCTAATGGAAACACCTTAGGTTAACTTTCCACATGATTAAGAGTAGTTTGAAAGTTGTTTCATGGCTGTACACATCAACACAAAAAAGTTGTTATCTCAGTGCATGCAAAGCTTAGACAATACAAATAGTATACATTTCAATTTTACACCAAAGCACTTACTGCAAACCTAATGGAAACACTTTAGGTTAACTTCCCAGATGATTCTGAGATGTCTGAAAGTTGTTTCATACCTGTGCACATAAAGACAAAAAAGTTGATTTCACAGTGAATAGAATGCTTTGACATAAAAGTAGCATACATTTCAATTGTACTCAAAAGCCCTGACTGCAAACCTAATGGAAACAGCTTAGGTTAACTTTGCACATGAGTATGACTAGGTTTAAAGTTGTTTCATGCCTCAGTTCATCAAGACAAAAAAGTTACTTTCTCAGTGCTACTATGCTCTGACATTAAGGTAGTATACATCTCAATTTTACACCAAAGTACTTACTGCAAACAAATGGAAACACCTTAGGTTAATTTCTCACATGATTATTAGTAGTTTGAATGTTGTTTCCTGGCTGTACACATCTACACAAAAAAGTTGTTATCTCAGTGCATGCAATGCTTAGACAATACAAATAGTATACTTTTCAATTTTACACCAAAGCACTTACTTCAAACCTAATGGAAACACTTTAGGTTAACTTCCCACATGAATCTGAGATGTCTGAAAGTTGTTTCATACCTGTGCACATCAAGACAAAAAAGTTGTTTTCTCAGTGCATGCAAAGCTTTGACAATACCAATAGTATACATTTCAATTTTACACCAAAGCACTTACTGCAAACCTAATGGAAACACTTTAGATTAACTTCCCACATGATTCTGAGATGTCTGAAAGTTGTTTCATACCTGTGCACATCAAGAGAAAAAAGTTGTTTTCTCGGTGCATGCAAAGCTTTGACAATACCAATAGTATACATTTCAATTTTACACCAAAGCACTTACTGCAAACCTAATGGAAACACCTTAGGTTAACTTTCCACATGATTAAGAGTAGTTTGAAAGTTGTTTCATGGCTGTACACATCAACACAAAAAAGTTGTTATCTCAGTGCATGCAATGCTTAGACAATACAAATAGTATACATTTCAATTTTACACCAAAGCACTTACTGCAAACCTAATGGAAACACTTTAGGTTAACTTCCCACATGATTCTGAGATGTCTGAAAGTTGTTTCATGCCAGTGCACATAAAGACAAAAAAGTTGATTTCACAGTGAATAGAATGCTTTGACATAAAAGTAGCATACATTTCAATTGTACTCAAAAGCCCTGACTGCAAACCTAATGGAAACAGCTTAGGTTAACTTTGCACATGAGTATGACTAGGTTTAAAGTTGTTTCATGCCTCAGTTCATCAAGACAAAAAAGTTACTTTCTCAGTGCTACTATGCTCTGACATTAAGGTAGTATACATCTCAATTTTACTCCAAAGTACTTACTGCAAACAAATGGAAACACCTTAGGTTAATTTCCCACATGATTATTAGTAGTTTGAAAGTTGTTTCCTGGCTGTACACATCTACAGAAAAAAGTTGTTATCTCAGTGCATGCAATGCTTAGACAATACAAATAGTATACTTTTCAATTTTACACCAAAGCACTTACTTCAAACCTAATGGAAACACTTTAGGTTAACTTCCCACATGAATCTGAGATGTCTGAAAGTTGTTTCATACCTGTGCACATAAAGACAAAAAGTTGATTTCATAGTGCATGCAATGCTTTGACAATACAAATAGTATACATTTCAATTTTACACCAAAGCACTTACTGCAAACCTAATGGAAACACCTTAGGTTAACTTTCCACATGATTATGAGTAGTTTGAAAGCTGTTTCATGGCTGTATACATCAACAGAAAAAAGTTGTTATCTCAGTGCATGTAATGCTTAGACAATACAAATAGTATACATTTCAATTTTACACCAAAGCACTTACTGCAAACCTAATGGAAACACTTTAGATTAACTTCCCACATGATTCTGAGATGTCTGAAAGTTGTTTCATACCTGTGCACATCAACACAAAAGAGTTGTTATCTCAGTGCATGCAAAGCTTTGCAATACCAATAGTATACATTTCAATTTTACACCAAAGCACTTACTGCAAACCTAATGGAAACACCTTAGGTTAACTTTCCACATGATTATGAGTAGTTTGAAAGTTGTTTCATGGCTGTACACATCAACACAAAAAAGTTGTTTTCTCAGTGCATGCAATGCTTAGACAATACAAATAGTATACATTTCAATTTTACACCAAAGCACTTACTGCAAACCTAATGGAAACACTTTAGGTTAACTTCCCACATGATTCTGAGATGTCTGAAAGTTGTTTCATACCTGTGCACATAAAGACAAAAAAGTTGATTTCACAGTGAATAGAATGCTTTGACATAAAAGTAGCATACATTTCAATTGTACTCAAAAGTCCTGACTGCAAACCTAATGGAAACAGCTTAGGTTAACTTTCCACATGAGTATGACTAGGTTTAAAGTTGTTTCATGCCTCAGTTCATCAAGACAAAAAAGTTACTTTCTGTGTGCTACTATGCTCTGACATTAAGGTAGTATACATCTCAATTTTACTCCAAACTACTTACTGCAAACAAATGGAAACACCTTAGGTTAATTTCCCACATGATTATTAGTAGTTTGAAAGTTGTTTCCTGGCTGTACACATCTACACAAAAAAGTTGTTCTCTCAGTGCATGCAATGCTTAGACAATACAAATAGTATACTTTTCAATTTTACACCAAAGCACTTACTTCAAACCTAATGGAAACACTTTAGGTTAACTTCCCACATGAATCTGAGATGTCTGAAAGTTGTTTCATACCTGTGCACATAAAGACAAAAAAGTTGATTTCACAGTGCATGCAATGCTTTGACAATACAAATAGTATACATTTCAATTTTACACCAAAGCACTTACTGCAAACCTAATGGAAACACCTTAGGTTAACTTTCCACATGATTATGAGTAGTTTGAAAGCTGTTTCATGGCTGTATACATCAACAGAAAAAAGTTGTTATCTCAGTGCATGTAATGCTTAGACAATACAAATAGTATACATTTCAATTTTACACCAAAGCACTTACTGCAAACCTAATGGAAACACTTTAGATTAACTTCCCACATGAT
>NW_027278161.1:0-18065 GCF_030028105.1 Mobula birostris
GGGATCAGGGAGTTTCAGTGCATCTGATTAAAGGCATGAGTTTCAGGGCAGGAGATTCAGGGCAGGAGTTTCAGGGCATGTGATTCAAGGCATGAATTTCAGGGCAGGTGATTCAGGGCATGTAATTCAGGGCGTGAGTTTCAGGATATGAGATTCATGGCATCAGTTTCAGTGCAGGAGTTTCAGGGCATGAGATTCAGGGCATGAGTTTCAGGGCATGAGATTCAGGACAGGAGTTTCAAGGCATCAGATTCAGGGCATGAGTTTCAGTGCATGAGTTTCAGTGTATGAGTTTGAGGGTAGGAGTTTCAGGGCATGAGATTCAGGGCATGAGTTTCAGGGCATGAGATTCAGTGCAGGGATTTTAGGGCATGTGATTCAGGGCATGGGTTTCAGGGCATGAGTTTCTGTGCAGATGATTCAGGGTAGGAGTTTTAGGGCATGTGGTTCAGTGCATGAGTTTCAGGGCAGGAGTTTCAGTGATAGAGATTTAGGGCATGTGTTTCAAGGCAGGCGATTCAGTGTTTGAGTATCAGGGCATGATATTCAGGGCATGAGTTTCAGGGCATGAGTTTGAGGGCTGGAGTTTCACGGCATGAGATTCAGGGCATGAGTTTCAGGGCATGAGATTCAGGACATGAGTTTCAGGGCATGGGTTTCAGGTCTGTGGTTTCAGGGCTTGAGATTTAGGGCAGAAGTTTCAGGGCATGAGATTCAGTGCAGGAGATTCAGGGCAGGTGTTTCAGTGCAAAAGTGTCAGTGCAAGAGTTTCAGGGCATGTCTTTCAGTGCATGAGTTTCAGGGCAGGAGCTTCAGAGCATGAGATTCAGGGCATGAGTTTCAGGGCAGGAGATTCACGGCTTGAGTTTAAGGTCATGAGATTCAGTGCATGACTTTCAGGGCAGAAGTTTCAGGGCATGAGATTCAGGGCATGAGTTTCAGGGCAGGAGAATCATGGCTGGAGTTTCAGGGCATGAGATTCAGAGCATGAGTTTCAGGACATGAGTTTCAGGGCAGGAGCTTCAGGGCATGTAATTCAGGGCGTGAGTGTCAGGATATGAGATTCATGGCATTAGTTTAAGTGCAGGAGTTTCAGGGCATGAGATTCAGGGCATGAGTTTCAGGGCATGAGATTCAAGGCAGGAGTTTCAAGGCATGAGATTCGGGGCATGAGATTCAGTGCATGAGTTTCAGTGCATGAGTTTGAGGGCAGGGGTTTCAAGGCATGAGATTCAGGGCATGAGTTTCAGGGCATGAGATTCAGGGCAGGAATTTCAGGGCATGTGATTCAGATAATGAGTTTCTGGGCAGATGATTCAGGGCGGGATTTTTAGGGCATGTGATTCAGGGCATGATTTTCAGTGCATGAGTTCGTGGGCAGGAGTTTCAGGGTATGAGATTTAGAGCATGAGTTTCAGTGCATGAGATTCAGGGCTTGAGTTTCAGGGCATGAGGTTCAGGGCATGAGTTTCAGTGCATGAGATTCAGGGCATCAGTTTCAGGGCAGGAGTTTCAGTGCATGAGTTTCACGGCATGAGCTTCAGGGCATGAGATTCAGGGCATGAATTTTAGGGTAGGTGTTTCAGTGCAAGAGTTTCAGGGCATGAGATTCAGGGCATGAGTTTCAGGGCAGGAATTTCAGGGCATGAGATTCAGGGCATGTGTTTTAGGGTAGGTGTTTCAGTGCAAGACTTGAGGGCATGAGATTCAGGGCATGAGTTTGAAGGCAGGAGATTCAGAAAAGGAGATTCAGGGCATGAGATTCTGGGCTTGACTTTCAAGGCAGGTGTTTTAGGGCACGTATTTCAGTGCAGGAGTTTCAGGGCAGCAGATTCAGAGCATGAGTTTCAGTGCATGATTTTGAGGGCAGGAGTTTCACGGCATGAGATTCAGGGCATGAGTTTCAGGGCATGAGTTTCAGGGCATCGGTTTCAGGTCTGTCGTTTCAGGGCTTGAGATTCAGGGCAGCAGTTTCAGGGCAGGAGATTCAGGGCAGGAGAGGGCAGGTGTTTCATTGCAAGAGTTTCAGTGCAAGAGTTTCAGGGCATGTCTTTCAGTGCATGAGTTTCAGGGCAGGAGTTTCAGAGCATGAGATTCAGGGCATGAGTTTCAGGGAAGGAGATTCACGGCTTGAGTTTAAGGTCATGAGATTTAGCGCATGAGATTCAGTGCATGAGTTTCAGGGCATGAGTTTCAGGGCAGGAGTTTCAGGGCATGTAATTCAGGGCGTGAGTTTCAGGATATGAGATTCATGGCATGAGTTTCAGGGCATGAGGTTCAGGGCATGAGTTTCAGGGCATGAGATTCAGGACAGCAGTTTCAAGGCATGAGATTCAGGGCATGAGTTTCAGTGCATGAGTTTCAGTGCATGAGTTTGAGGGCAGGAGTTTCAAGGCATGAGATTCAGAGCATGAGTTTCAGGGCATGAGATTCAGGGCAGGAATTTCAGGGCATGTGATTCAGATAATGAGTTTCTGGGCAGATGATTCAGGGCAGGAGTTTTAGGGCATGAGATTCAGGGCAGGAGATTCAGTGTTTGAGTATCAGGGCATGATATTCAGGGCATGAGTTTCAGGGCATGAGTTTGAGAACAGGAGTTTCACGGCATGAAATTCAGGGCATGAGTTTCAGGGCATGAGATTCAGGACATGAGTTTCAGGGCGTGCGTTTCAGGTCTGTGGTTTCAGGGATTGAGATTCAGAGCAGCAGTTTCAGGGGATGAGATTTAGGGCATGAGTTTCAGGACATGAGATTCAGGGCATGAGTTTCAAGGCAGGAGATTCAGGGCAGGAGTTTCATTGCAGGAGTTTCAGAGCATGAGATTCAGGACATGAGATTCAGGGCATGAGTTTCAGGGCAGGAGATTCAGGGCAGGAGTTTCAGTGCAGGAGTTTCATAGCATGAGATTCAGGGCATCAGATTCTGGGCATGCGTTTCGGGGCAGGAGTTTCAGTGCAGAAGTTGTAGGGCATGAGATTCAGGGCAAGAGTTTCAGAGCAGGTGATTCAGGGCAGGAGTTTCAGGGCATGAGATTCAGGGCAGGAACTTCAGGGCATGTGATTCAGATAATGAGTTTCTGGGCAGATGATTCAGGGCAGGAGTTTTAGGGCATGTGATTCAGGGCAGGAGATTCAGTGTTTGAGTATCAGGGCATGATATTCAGGGCATGAGTTTCAGGGCATGAGTTTGAGGGTGGAGTTTCACGGCATGAGATTCAGGGCATGAGTTTCAGGGCATGAGATTCAGGACATGAGTTGCAGGGCATGGGTTTCAGGTCTGTGGTTTCAGGGCTTGAGATTCAGGGCAGAAGTTTCAGGGTATGAGATTCAGTGCATGACTTTCAGGGCAGAAGTTTCAGGGCATGAGATTGAGGGCATGAGTTTCAGGGCAGGAGAATCATGGCTTGAGTTTCAGGGCATGAGATTCAGAGCATGAGTTTCAGGACATGAGTTTCAGGGCAGGAGCTTCAGGGCATGTAATTCAGGGCGTGAGTGTCAGGATATGAGATTCATGGCATTAGTTTAAGTGCAGGAGTTTCAGGGCATGAGATTCAGGGCATGAGTTTCAGGGCATGAGATTCAAGGCAGGAGTTTCAAGGCATGTGATTCGGGGCATGAGATTCAGTGCATGAGTTTCAGTGCATGAGTTTGAGGGCAGGGGTTTCAAGGCATGAGATTCAGGGCATGAGTTTCAAGGCATGAGATTCAGGGCAGGAATTTCAGGGCATGGGATTCAGATAATGAGTTTCTGGGCAGATGATTCAGGGCAGGAGTTTTAGGGCATGTGATTCAGGGCATGAGTTTCAGTGCATGAGTTTCAGGGCAGGAGTTTCAGCGTATGAGATTTAGAGCATGAGTTTCAGTGCATGAGATTCAGGGCTTGAGTTTCAGGGCATGAGATTCAAGGCAGGAGTTTCAAGGCATGAGATTCGGGGCATGAGATTCAGTGCATGAGTTTCAGTGCATGAGTTTGAGGGCAGGGGTTTCAAGGCATGAGATTCAGGGCATGAGTTTCAGGGCATGAGATTCAGGGCAGGAATTTCAGGGCATGTGATTCAGATAATGAGTTTCTGGGCAGATGATTCAGGGCGGGAGTTTTAGGGCATGTGATTCAGGGCATGATTTTCAGTGCATGAGCTTCAGGGCAGGAGTTTCAGGGTATGAGATTTAGAGCATGAGTTTCAGTGCATGAGATTCAGGGCTTGAGTTTCAGGGCATGAGGTTCAGGGCATGAGTTTCAGTGCATGAGATTCAGGACATGAGTTGCAGGGCATGGGTTTCAGGTCTGTGGTTTCAGGGCTTGAGATTCAGGGCAGAAGTTTCAGGGCATGAGATTCAGTGCAGGAGATTCAGGGCAGGTGTTTCAGTGCAAGAGTGTCAGTGCAAGAGTTTCAGGGCATGTCTTTCAGTGCATGAGTTTCAGGGCAGGAGCTTCAGAGCATGAGATTCAGGGCATGAGTTTCAGGGCAGGAGATTCACGGCTTGAGTTTAAGGTCATGAGATTCAGTGCATGACTTTCAGGGCAGAAGTTTCAGGGCATGAGATTGAGGGCATGAGTTTCAGGGCAGGAGAATCATGGCTTGAGTTTCAGGGCATGAGATTCAGAGCATGAGTTTCAGGACATGAGTTTCAGGGCAGGAGCTTCAGGGCATGTAATTCAGGGCGTGAGTGTCAGGATATGAGATTCATGGCATTAGTTTAAGTGCAGGAGTTTCAGGGCATGAGATTCAGGGCATGAGTTTCAGGGCATGAGATTCAAGGCAGGAGTTTCAAGGCATGTGATTCGGGGCATGAGATTCAGTGCATGAGTTTCAGTGCATGAGTTTGACGGCAGGGGTTTCAAGGCATGAGATTCAGGGCATGAGTTTCAGGGCATGAGATTCAGGGCAGGAATTTCAGGGCATGTGATTCAGATAATGAGTTTCTGGGCAGATGATTCAGGGCACGAGTTTTAGGGCATGTGATTCAGGGCATGAGTTTCAGTGCATGAGTTTCAGGGCAGGAGTTTCAGGGTATGAGATTTAGAGCATGAGTTTCAGTGCATGAGATTCAGGGCTTGAGTTTCAGGGCATGAGGTTCAGGGCATGAGTTTCAGTGCATGAGATTCAGGGCATCAGTTTCAGGGCAGGAGTTTCAGTGCATGAGTTTCACGGCATGAGCTTCAGGGCATGAGATTCAGGGCATGAATTTTAGGGTAGGTGTTTCAGTGCAAGAGTTTCAGGGCATGAGATTCAGGGCATGAGTTTCAGGGCAGGAATTTCAGGGCATGACATTCAGGGCATGTGTTTTAGGGCAGGTGTTTCAGTGCAAGAGTTTGAGGGCATGAGATTCAGGGCATGAGTTTCAGGGCATGAGATTCAGGACAGGAGTTTGAAGGCATGAGATTCAGAGCATAAATTTCAGTGCATGAGTTTGAGGGCTGGAGTTTCAGGGCATCAGATTCAGGACATGAGTTTCAGGGCATGAGTTTCAGGGCAGGAGATTCAGCGCAGGAGTTTCAGTGCATGAGTTTCATAGCATGAGATTCAGGGCGTCAGATTCTGGGCATGCGTTTTAGGGCAGGAGTTTCAATGCAGGAGTTGTAGGGCATGAGATTCAGGGCAAGAGTTTCAGAGCAAGTGATTCAGGGCAGGAGTTTCAGGGCACGAGATTCAGGGCATGAGTTTCAAGGCAGGAGATCCAGGGCAGGAGTTTCAGTGCAGGAGTTCTAGAGCATTAGATTCAGAGCAAGAGTTTCAAGGCAGGAGATTCAGGGCAGGAGTTTCAGTGCATCTGATTAAAGGCATGAGTTTCAGGGCAGGAGATTCAGGGCAGGAGTTTCAGGGCATGTGATTCAAGGCATGAATTTCAGGGCAGGTGATTCAGGGCATGTAATTCAGGGCGTGAGTTTCAGGATATGAGATTCATGGCATCAGTTTCAGTGCAGGAGTTTCAGGGCATGAGATTCAGGGCATGAGTTTCAGGGCATGAGATTCAGGACAGGAGTTTCAAGGCATCAGATTCAGGGCATGAGTTTCAGTGCATGAGTTTCAGTGTATGAGTTTGAGGGTAGGAGTTTCAGGGCATGAGATTCAGGGCATGAGTTTCAGGGCATGAGATTCAGTGCAGGGATTTTAGGGCATGTGATTCAGGGCATGGGTTTCAGGGCATGAGTTTCTGTGCAGATGATTCAGGGTAGGAGTTTTAGGGCATGTGGTTCAGTGCATGAGTTTCAGGGCAGGAGTTTCAGGGATAGAGATTTAGGGCATGTGTTTCAAGGCAGGCGATTCAGTGTTTGAGTATCAGGGATTGATATTCAGGGCATGAGTTTCAGGGCATGAGTTTGAGGGCTGGAGTTTCACGGCATGAGATTCAGGGCATGAGTTTCAGGGCATGAGATTCAGGACATGAGTTTCAGGGCATGGGTTTCAGGTCTGTGGTTTCAGGGCTTGAGATTTAGGGCAGAAGTTTCAGGGCATGAGATTCAGTGCAGGAGATTCAGGGCAGGTGTTTCAGTGCAAAAGTGTCAGTGCAAGAGTTTCAGGGCATGTCTTTCAGTGCATGAGTTTCAGGGCAGGAGCTTCAGAGCATGAGATTCAGGGCATGAGTTTCAGGGCAGGAGATTCACGGCTTGAGTTTAAGGTCATGAGATTCAGTGCATGACTTTCAGGGCAGAAGTTTCAGGGCATGAGATTCAGGGCATGAGTTTCAGGGCAGGAGAATCATGGCTGGAGTTTCAGGGCATGAGATTCAGAGCATGAGTTTCAGGACATGAGTTTCAGGGCAGGAGCTTCAGGGCATGTGATTCAGGGCGTGAGTGTCAGGATATGAGATTCATGGCATTAGTTTAAGTGCAGGAGTTTCAGGGCATGAGATTCAGGGCATGAGTTTCAGGGCATGAGATTCAAGGCAGGAGTTTCAAGGCATGAGATTCGGGGCATGAGATTCAGTGCATGAGTTTCAGTGCATGAGTTTGAGGGCAGGTGTTTCAAGGCATGAGATTCAGGGCATGAGTTTCAGGGCATGAGATTCAGGGCAGGAATTTCAGGGCATGTGATTCAGATAATGAGTTTCTGGGCAGATGATTCAGGGCGGGATTTTTAGGGCATGTGATTCAGGGCATGATTTTCAGTGCATGAGTTCGTGGGCAGGAGTTTCAGGGTATGAGATTTAGAGCATGAGTTTCAGTGCATGAGATTCAGGGCTTGAGTTTCAGGGCATGAGGTTCAGGGCATGAGTTTCAGTGCATGAGATTCAGGGCATCAGTTTCAGGGCAGGAGTTTCAGTGCATGAGTTTCACGGCATGAGCTTCAGGGCATGAGATTCAGGGCATGAATTTTAGGGTAGGTGTTTCAGTGCAAGAGTTTCAGGGCATGAGATTCAGGGCATGAGTTTCAGGGCAGGAATTTCAGGGCATGAGATTCAGGGCATGTGTTTTAGGGTAGGTGTTTCAGTGCAAGACTTGAGGGCATGAGATTCAGGGCATGAGTTTGAAGGCAGGAGATTCAGAAAAGGAGATTCAGGGCATGAGATTCTGGGCTTGACTTTCAAGGCAGGTGTTTTAGGGCACGTATTTCAGTGCAGGAGTTTCAGGGCAGCAGATTCAGAGCATGAGTTTCAGTGCATGATTTTGAGGGCAGGAGTTTCACGGCATGAGATTCAGGGCATGAGTTTCAGGGCATGAGTTTCAGGGCATCGGTTTCAGGTCTGTCGTTTCAGGGCTTGAGATTCAGGGCAGCAGTTTCAGGGCAGGAGATTCAGGGCAGGAGAGGGCAGGTGTTTCATTGCAAGAGTTTCAGTGCAAGAGTTTCAGGGCATGTCTTTCAGTGCATGAGTTTCAGGGCAGGAGTTTCAGAGCATGAGATTCAGGGCATGAGTTTCAGGGAAGGAGATTCACGGCTTGAGTTTAAGGTCATGAGATTTAGCGCATGAGATTCAGTGCATGAGTTTCAGGGCATGAGTTTCAGGGCAGGAGTTTCAGGGCATGTAATTCAGGGCGTGAGTTTCAGGATATGAGATTCATGGCATGAGTTTCAGGGCATGAGGTTCAGGGCATGAGTTTCAGGGCATGAGATTCAGGACAGGAGTTTCAAGGCATGAGATTCAGGGCATGAGTTTCAGTGCATGAGTTTCAGTGCATGAGTTTGAGGGCAGGAGTTTCAAGGCATGAGATTCAGAGCATGAGTTTCAGGGCATGAGATTCAGGGCAGGAATTTCAGGGCATGTGATTCAGATAATGAGTTTCTGGGCAGATGATTCAGGGCAGGAGTTTTAGGGCATGTGATTCAGGGCAGGAGATTCAGTGTTTGGGTATCAGGGCATGATATTCAGGGCATGAGTTTCAGGGCATGAGTTTGAGAACAGGAGTTTCACGGCATGAAATTCAGGGCATGAGTTTCAGGGCATGAGATTCAGGACATGAGTTTCAGGGCGTGCGTTTCAGGTCTGTGGTTTCAGGGATTGAGATTCAGAGCAGCAGTTTCAGGGGATGAGATTTAGGGCATGAGTTTCAGGACATGAGATTCAGGGCATGAGTTTCAAGGCAGGAGATTCAGGGCAGGAGTTTCATTGCAGGAGTTTCAGAGCATGAGATTCAGGACATGAGATTCAGGGCATGAGTTTCAGGGCAGGAGATTCAGGGCAGGAGTTTCAGTGCAGGAGTTTCATAGCATGAGATTCAGGGCATCAGATTCTGGGCATGCGTTTCGGGGCAGGAGTTTCAGTGCAGAAGTTGTAGGGCATGAGATTCAGGGCAAGAGTTTCAGAGCAGGTGATTCAGGGCAGGAGTTTCAGGGCATGAGATTCAGGGCAGGAACTTCAGGGCATGTGATTCAGATAATGAGTTTCTGGGCAGATGATTCAGGGCAGGAGTTTTAGGGCATGTGATTCAGGGCAGGAGATTCAGTGTTTGAGTATCAGGGCATGATATTCAGGGCATGAGTTTCAGGGCATGAGTTTGAGGGTGGAGTTTCACGGCATGAGATTCAGGGCATGAGTTTCAGGGCATGAGATTCAGGACATGAGTTGCAGGGCATGGGTTTCAGGTCTGTGGTTTCAGGGCTTGAGATTCAGGGCAGAAGTTTCAGGGTATGAGATTCAGTGCATGACTTTCAGGGCAGAAGTTTCAGGGCATGAGATTGAGGGCATGAGTTTCAGGGCAGGAGAATCATGGCTTGAGTTTCAGGGCATGAGATTCAGAGCATGAGTTTCAGGACATGAGTTTCAGGGCAGGAGCTTCAGGGCATGTAATTCAGGGCGTGAGTGTCAGGATATGAGATTCATGGCATTAGTTTAAGTGCAGGAGTTTCAGGGCATGAGATTCAGGGCATGAGTTTCAGGGCATGAGATTCAAGGCAGGAGTTTCAAGGCATGTGATTCGGGGCATGAGATTCAGTGCATGAGTTTCAGTGCATGAGTTTGAGGGCAGGGGTTTCAAGGCATGAGATTCAGGGCATGAGTTTCAAGGCATGAGATTCAGGGCAGGAATTTCAGGGCATGGGATTCAGATAATGAGTTTCTGGGCAGATGATTCAGGGCAGGAGTTTTAGGGCATGTGATTCAGGGCATGAGTTTCAGTGCATGAGTTTCAGGGCAGGAGTTTCAGCGTATGAGATTTAGAGCATGAGTTTCAGTGCATGAGATTCAGGGCTTGAGTTTCAGGGCATGAGATTCAAGGCAGGAGTTTCAAGGCATGAGATTCGGGGCATGAGATTCAGTGCATGAGTTTCAGTGCATGAGTTTGAGGGCAGGGGTTTCAAGGCATGAGATTCAGGGCATGAGTTTCAGGGCATGAGATTCAGGGCAGGAATTTCAGGGCATGTGATTCAGATAATGAGTTTCTGGGCAGATGATTCAGGGCGGGAGTTTTAGGGCATGTGATTCAGGGCATGATTTTCAGTGCATGAGTTTCAGGGCAGGAGTTTCAGGGTATGAGATTTAGAGCATGAGTTTCAGTGCATGAGATTCAGGGCTTGAGTTTCAGGGCATGAGGTTCAGGGCATGAGTTTCAGTGCATGAGATTCAGGACATGAGTTGCAGGGCATGGGTTTCAGGTCTGTGGTTTCAGGGCTTGAGATTCAGGGCAGAAGTTTCAGGGCATGAGATTCAGTGCAGGAGATTCAGGGCAGGTGTTTCAGTGCAAGAGTGTCAGTGCAAGAGTTTCAGGGCATGTCTTTCAGTGCATGAGTTTCAGGGCAGGAGCTTCAGAGCATGAGATTCAGGGCATGAGTTTCAGGGCAGGAGATTCACGGCTTGAGTTTAAGGTCATGAGATTCAGTGCATGACTTTCAGGGCAGAAGTTTCAGGGCATGAGATTGAGGGCATGAGTTTCAGGGCAGGAGAATCATGGCTTGAGTTTCAGGGCATGAGATTCAGAGCATGAGTTTCAGGACATGAGTTTCAGGGCAGGAGCTTCAGGGCATGTAATTCAGGGCGTGAGTGTCAGGATATGAGATTCATGGCATTAGTTTAAGTGCAGGAGTTTCAGGGCATGAGATTCAGGGCATGAGTTTCAGGGCATGAGATTCAAGGCAGGAGTTTCAAGGCATGTGATTCGGGGCATGAGATTCAGTGCATGAGTTTCAGTGCATGAGTTTGACGGCAGGGGTTTCAAGGCATGAGATTCAGGGCATGAGTTTCAGGGCATGAGATTCAGGGCAGGAATTTCAGGGCATGTGATTCAGATAATGAGTTTCTGGGCAGATGATTCAGGGCACGAGTTTTAGGGCATGTGATTCAGGGCATGAGTTTCAGTGCATGAGTTTCAGGGCAGGAGTTTCAGGGTATGAGATTTAGAGCATGAGTTTCAGTGCATGAGATTCAGGGCTTGAGTTTCAGGGCATGAGGTTCAGGGCATGAGTTTCAGTGCATGAGATTCAGGGCATCAGTTTCAGGGCAGGAGTTTCAGTGCATGAGTTTCACGGCATGAGCTTCAGGGCATGAGATTCAGGGCATGAATTTTAGGGTAGGTGTTTCAGTGCAAGAGTTTCAGGGCATGAGATTCAGGGCATGAGTTTCAGGGCAGGAATTTCAGGGCATGACATTCAGGGCATGTGTTTTAGGGCAGGTGTTTCAGTGCAAGAGTTTGAGGGCATGAGATTCAGGGCATGAGTTTCAGGGCATGAGATTCAGGACAGGAGTTTGAAGGCATGAGATTCAGAGCATAAATTTCAGTGCATGAGTTTGAGGGCTGGAGTTTCAGGGCATGAGATTCAGGACATGAGTTTCAGGGCATGAGTTTCAGGGCAGGAGATTCAGCGCAGGAGTTTCAGTGCATGAGTTTCATAGCATGAGATTCAGGGCGTCAGATTCTGGGCATGCGTTTTAGGGCAGGAGTTTCAATGCAGGAGTTGTAGGGCATGAGATTCAGGGCAAGAGTTTCAGAGCAGGTGATTCAGGGCAGGAGTTTCAGGGCACGAGATTCAGGGCATGAGTTTCAAGGCAGGAGATCCAGGGCAGGAGTTTCAGTGCAGGAGTTCTAGAGCATTAGATTCAGAGCAAGAGTTTCAAGGCAGGAGATTCAGGGCAGGAGTTTCAGTGCATCTGATTAAAGGCATGAGTTTCAGGGCAGGAGATTCAGGGCAGGAGTTTCAGGGCATGTGATTCAAGGCATGAATTTCAGGGCAGGTGATTCAGGGCATGTAATTCAGGGCGTGAGTTTCAGGATATGAGATTCATGGCATCAGTTTCAGTGCAGGAGTTTCAGGGCATGAGATTCAGGGCATGAGTTTCAGGGCATGAGATTCAGGACAGGAGTTTCAAGGCATCAGATTCAGGGCATGAGTTTCAGTGCATGAGTTTCAGTGTATGAGTTTGAGGGTAGGAGTTTCAGGGCATGAGATTCAGTGCAGGGATTTTAGGGCATGTGATTCAGGGCATGGGTTTCAGGGCATGAGTTTCTGTGCAGATGATTCAGGGTAGGAGTTTTAGGGCATGTGGTTCAGTGCATGAGTTTCAGGGCAGGAGTTTCAGGGATAGAGATTTAGGGCATGTGTTTCAAGGCAGGCGATTCAGTGTTTGAGTATCAGGGCATGATATTCAGGGCATGAGTTTCAGGGCATGAGTTTGAGGGCTGGAGTTTCACGGCATGAGATTCAGGGCATGAGTTTCAGGGCATGAGATTCAGGACATGAGTTTCAGGGCATGGGTTTCAGGTCTGTGGTTTCAGGGCTTGAGATTTAGGGCAGAAGTTTCAGGGCATGAGATTCAGTGCAGGAGATTCAGGGCAGGTGTTTCAGTGCAAAAGTGTCAGTGCAAGAGTTTCAGGGCATGTCTTTCAGTGCATGAGTTTCAGGGCAGGAGCTTCAGAGCATGAGATTCAGGGCATGAGTTTCAGGGCAGGAGATTCACGGCTTGAGTTTAAGGTCATGAGATTCAGTGCATGACTTTCAGGAGTTTTAGGGCATGTGATTCAGGGCAGGAGATTCAGTGTTTGGGTATCAGGGCATGATATTCAGGGCATGAGTTTCAGGGCATGAGTTTGAGAACAGGAGTTTCACGGCATGAAATTCAGGGCATGAGTTTCAGGGCATGAGATTCAGGACATGAGTTTCAGGGCGTGCGTTTCAGGTCTGTGGTTTCAGGGATTGAGATTCAGAGCAGCAGTTTCAGGGGATGAGATTTAGGGCATGAGTTTCAGGACATGAGATTCAGGGCATGAGTTTCAAGGCAGGAGATTCAGGGCAGGAGTTTCATTGCAGGAGTTTCAGAGCATGAGATTCAGGACATGAGATTCAGGGCAGGAGTTTCAGTGCAGGAGTTTCATAGCATGAGATTCAGGGCATCAGATTCTGGGCATGCGTTTCGGGGCAGGAGTTTCAGTGCAGAAGTTGTAGGGCATGAGATTCAGGGCAAGAGTTTCAGAGCAGGTGATTCAGGGCAGGAGTTTCAGGGCACGAGATTCAGGGCATGAGTTTCAAGGCAGGAGATCCAGGGCAGGAGTTTCAGTGCAGGAGTTCCAGAGCATTAGATTCAGAGCAAGAGTTTCAAGGCAGGGGATTCAGGGCAGGAGTTTCAGTGCATCTGATTAAAGGCATGAGTTTCAGGGCAGGAGATTCAGGGCAGGAGTTTCAGGGCATGTGATTCCAGGCATGAATTTCAGGGCAGGTGATTCAGGGCATGTAATTCAGGGCGTGAGTTTCAGGATATGAGATTCATGGCATCAGTTTCATTGCAGGAGTTTCAGGGCATGAGATTCAGGGCATGAGTTTCAGGGCATGAGATTCAGGACAGGAGTTTCAAGGCATCAGATTCAGGGCATGAGTTTCAGTGCATGAGTTTCAGTGTATGAGTTTGAGGGTAGGAGTTTCAGGGCATGAGTTTCAGGGCATGAGATTCAGTGCAGGGATTTTAGGGCATGTGATTCAGGGCATGAGTTTCTGTGCAGATGATACAGGGTAGGAGTTTTAGGGCATGTGGTTCAGGGCATGAGTTTCAGTGCATGAGTTTCAGGGCAGGAGTTTCAGGGAGAGAGATTTAGGGCATGTGTTTCAGGGCAGGAGATTCAGTGTTTGAGTATCAGGGCATGATATTCAGGGCATGAGTTTCAGGGCATGAGTTTGAGGGCTGGAGTTTCACGGCATGAGATTCAGGGCATGAGTTTCAGGGCATGAGATTCAGGACATGAGTTTCAGGGCATGGGTTTCAGTTCTGTGGTTTCAGGGCTTGAGATTCAGGGCAGAAGTTTCAGGGCATGAGATTCAGTGCAGGAGATTCAGGGCAGGTGTTTCAGTGCAAGAGTGTCAGTGCAAGAGTTTCAGGGCATGTCTTTCAGTGCATGAGTTTCAGGGCAGGAGCTTCAGAGCATGAGATTCAGGGCATGAGTTTCAGGGCAGGAGATTCACGGCTTGAGTTTAAGGTCGTGAGATTCAGTGCATGACTTTCAGGGCAGAAGTTTCAGGGCATGAGATTCAGGGCATGAGTTTCAGGGCAGGAGAATCATGGCTTGAGTTTCAGGGCATGAGATTCAGAGCATGAGTTTCAGGACATGAGTTTCAGGGCAGGAGCTTCAGGGCATGTAATTCAGGGCGTGAGTGTCAGGATATGAGATTCATGGCATTAGTTTAAGTGCAGTAGTTTCAGGGCATGAGATTCAGGGCATGAGTTTCAGGGCATGAGATTCAAGGCAGGAGTTTCAAGGCATGAGATTCGGGGCATGAGATTCAGTGCATGAGTTTCAGTGCCTGAGATTGAGGGCAGGGGTTTCAAGGCATGAGATTCAGGGCATGAGTTTCAGGGCATGAGATTCAGGGCAGGAATTTCAGGGCATGTGATTCAGATAATGAGTTTCTGGGCAGATGATTCAGGGCAGGAGTTTTAGGGCATGTGATTCAGGGCATGAGTTTCAGTGCATGAGTTTCTGGGCAGGAGTTTCAGGGTATGAGATTTAGAGCATGAGTTTCAGTGCATGAGATTCAGGGCTTGAGTTTCACGCATGAGGTTCAGGGCATGAGTTTCAGTGCATGAGATTCAGGCCATCAGTTTCAGGGCATGTGATTCAGGACAGGAGTTTGAAGGCATGAGATTCAGAGCATAAATTTCAGTGCATGAGTTTGAGGGCAGGAGTTTCAGGGCATGAGATTCAGGACATGAGTTTCAGGGCATGAGTTTCAGGGCAGGAGATTCAGCGCAGGAGTTTCAGTGCATGAGTTTCATAGCATGAGATTCAGGGCATCAGATTCTGGGCATGCGTTTTAGGGCAGGAGTTTCAATGCAGGAGTTGTAGGGCATGAGATTCAGGGAAAGAGTTTCAGAGCAGGTGATTCAGGGCAGGAGTTTCAGGGCACGAGATTCAGGGCATGAGTTTCAAGGCAGGAGATCCAGGGCAGGAGTTTCAGTGCAGGAGTTCCAGAGCATTAGATTCAGAGCAAGAGTTTCAAGGCAGGAGATTCAGGGCAGGAGTTTCAGTGCATCTGATTAAAGGCATGAGTTTCAGGGCAGGAGATTCAGGGCAGGAGTTTCAGGGCATGTGATTCAAGGCATGAATTTCAGGGCAGGTGATTCAGGGCATGTAATTCAGGGCGTGAGTTTCAGGATATGAGATTCATGGCATCAGTTTCAGTGCAGGAGTTTCAGGGCATGAGATTCAGGGCATGAGTTTCAGGGCATGAGATTCAGGACAGGAGTTTCAAGGCATCAGATTCAGGGCATGAGTTTCAGTGCATGAGTTTCAGTGTATGAGTTTGAGGGTAGGAGTTTCAGGGCATGAGATTCAGGGCATGAGTTTCAGGGCATGAGATTCAGAGCAGGAATTTCAGGGCATGTGATTCAGGGCATGAGTTTCTGTGCAGATGATTCAGGGCAGGAGTTTTAGGGCATGTGGTTCAGGGCATGAGTTTCAGTGCATGAGTTTCAGGGCAGGAGTTTCAGGGATAGAGATTTAGGGCATGTGTTTCAGGGCAGGCGATTCAGTGTTTGAGTATCAGGGCATGATATTCAGGGCATGAGTTTCAGGGCATGAGTTTGAGGGCTGGAGTTTCACGGCATGAGATTCAGGGCATGAGTTTCAGGGCATGAGATTCAGGACATGAGTTTCAGGGCATGGGTTTCAGGTCTGTGGTTTCAGGGCTTGAGATTCAGGGCAGAAGTTTCAGGGCATGAGATTCAGTGCAGGAGATTCAGGGCAGGTGTTTCAGTGCAAGAGTGTCAGTGCAAGAGTTTCAGGGCATGTCTTACAGTGCATGAGTTTCAGGTCAGGAGCTTCAGAGCATGAGATTCAGGGCATGAGTTTCACGGCAGGAGATTCACGGCTTGAGTTTAAGGTCATGAGATTCAGTGCATGACTTTCAGGGCAGAAGTTTCAGGGCATGAGATTCAGGGCATGAGTTTCAGGGCAGGAGAATCATGGCTTGAGTTTCAGGGCATGAGATTCAGAGCATGAGTTTCAGGACATGAGTTTCAGGGCAGGAGCTTCAGGGCATGTAATTCAGGGCGTGAGTGTCAGGATATGAGTTTCAGGCATGAGATTCAAGGCAGGAGTTTCAAGGCATGAGATTCGGGGCATGAGATTCAGTGCATGAGTTTCAGTGCATGAGTTTAAGTGCAGGAGTTTCAGGGCAGGAGATTCAGGGCAGGAGTTTCAGGGCATGTGATTCCAGGCATGAATTTCAGGGCAGGTGATTCAGGGCATGTAATTCAGGGCGTGAGTTTCAGGATATGAGATTCATGGCATCAGTTTCAGTGCAGGAGTTTCAGGGCATGAGATTCAGGGCATGAGTTTCAGGGCATGAGATTCAGGACAGGAGTTTCAAGGCATCAGATTCAGGGCATGAGTTTCAGTGCATGAGTTTCAGTGTATGAGTTTGAGGGTAGGAGTTTCAGGGCATGAGATTCAGGGCATGAGTTTCAGGCATGAGATTCAGTGCAGGGATTTTAGGGCATGTGATTCAGGGCATGGGTTTCAGGGCATGAGTTTCTGTGCAGATGATTCAGGGTAGGAGTTTTAGGGCATGTGGTTCAGTGCATGAGTTTCAGGGCAGGAGTTTCAGGGATAGAGATTTAGGGCATGTGTTTCAAGGCAGGCGATTCAGTGTTTGAGTATCAGGGCATGATATTCAGGGCATGAGTTTGAGGGCTGGAGTTTCACGGCATGAGATTCAGGGCATGAGTTTCAGGGCATGAGATTCAGGACATGAGTTTCAGGGCATGGGTTTCAGGTCTGTGGTTTCAGGGCTTGAGATTTAGGGCAGAAGTTTCAGGGCATGAGATTCAGTGCAGGAGATTCAGGGCAGGTGTTTCAGTGCAAAAGTGTCAGTGCAAGAGTTTCAGGGCATGTCTTTCAGTGCATGAGTTTCAGGGCAGGAGCTTCAGAGCATGAGATTCAGGGCATGAGTTTCAGGGCAGGAGATTCACGGCTTGAGTTTAAGGTCATGAGATTCAGTGCATGACTTTCAGGGCAGAAGTTTCAGGGCATGAGATTCAGGGCATGAGTTTCAGGGCAGGAGAATCATGGCTGGAGTTTCAGGGCATGAGATTCAGAGCATGAGTTTCAGGACATCAGTTTCAGGGCAGGAGCTTCAGGGCATGTAATTCAGGGCGTGAGTGTCAGGATATGAGATTCATGGCATTAGTTTAAGTGCAGGAGTTTCAGGGCATGAGATTCAGGGCATGAGTTTCAGGGCATGAGATTCAAGGCAGGAGTTTCAAGGCATGAGATTCGGGGCATGAGATTCAGTGCATGAGTTTCAGTGCATGAGTTTGAGGGCAGGGGTTTCAAGGCATGAGATTCAGGGCATGAGTTTCAGGGCATGAGATTCAGGGCAGGAATTTCAGGGCATGTGATTCAGATAATGAGTTTCTGGGCAGATGATTCAGGGCGGGATTTTTAGGGCATGTGATTCAGGGCATGATTTTCAGTGCATGAGTTCGTGGGCAGGAGTTTCAGGGTATGAGATTTAGAGCATGAGTTTCAGTGCATGAGATTCAGGGCTTGAGTTTCAGGGCATGAGGTTCAGGGCATGAGTTTCAGTGCATGAGATTCAGGGCATCAGTTTCAGGGCAGGAGTTTCAGTGCATGAGTTTCACGGCATGAGCTTCAGGGCATGAGATTCAGGGCTTGACTTTCAAGGCAGGTGTTTTAGGGCACGTATTTCAGTGCAGGAGTTTCAGGGCAGCAGATTCAGAGCATGAGTTTCAGTGCATGATTTTGAGGGCAGGAGTTTCACGGCATGAGATTCAGGGCATGAGTTTCAGGGCATGAGTTTCAGGGCATCGGTTTCAGGTCTGTCGTTTCAGGGCTTGAGATTCAGGGCAGCAGTTTCAGGGCAGGAGATTCAGGGCAGGAGAGGGCAGGTGTTTCATTGCAAGAGTTTCAGTGCAAGAGTTTCAGGGCATGTCTTTCAGTGCATGAGTTTCAGGGCAGGAGTTTCAGAGCATGAGATTCAGGGCATGAGTTTCAGGGAAGGAGATTCACGGCTTGAGTTTAAGGTCATGAGATTTAGCGCATGAGATTCAGTGCATGAGTTTCAGGGCATGAGTTTCAGGGCAGGAGTTTCAGGGCATGTAATTCAGGGCGTGAGTTTCAGGATATGAGATTCATGGCATGAGTTTCAGGGCATGAGGTTCAGGGCATGAGTTTCAGGGCATGAGATT
>NW_027278162.1:10000-22500 GCF_030028105.1 Mobula birostris
GGCCAGCAAGGAGTTTCTGATGAACATCGGCCGGGACATTTTGACGGCGGGGCAAGAACTAGTTGTTATTGAGGGCGAAGGGTTTGTCCTCAGCTGGTTGATTGTCGAATTGTCGGGACTGCCGGGCCGGTTAGCGATTTGCCCGGCCGGCTTGGTTAACCATTTGCCCGAGCCGGGTTGGTTACCGAATTGTCAGGGTTGGGCTTGGTTAACCATTTGTCCGAGCCGGGTTGGTTAATGAATTGCCATGGCCGGGTTGGTTAACGCAGTTTCAGGGTTGGGCTTGATTAACGATTTGCCCGAGCAGGGTTGGCTAACGCATTGTCAGGAGCGTGCGCGGTTGGTTCACGAAACTGCCTGTTCCGGGTTTCTAGAGCGTTGTCAGGCCCGGCCGGCCGGGTTAGCGGCTTGCCAGACCCAACTTGACGAAATTCAGTGCGGCGCGGGTAAACGGCCGGAGTAACTATGACTCTCTTAAGGATGGAGGGGGGCCCATGGGCCAGCAAGGAGTTTCTGATGAACATCGGCCGGGACATTTTGACGGCGGGGCAAGAACTAGTTGTTATTGAGGGCGAAGGGTTTGTCCTCAGCTGGTTGATTGTCGAATTGTCGGGACTGCCGGGCCGGTTAGCGATTTGCCCGGCCGGCTTGGTTAACCATTTGCCCGAGCCGGGTTGGTTACCGAATTGTCAGGGTTGGGCTTGGTTAACCATTTGTCCGAGCCGGGTTGGTTAATGAATTGCCATGGCCGGGTTGGTTAACGCAGTTTCAGGGTTGGGCTTGATTAACGATTTGCCCGAGCAGGGTTGGCTAACGCATTGTCAGGAGCGTGCGCGGTTGGTTCACGAAACTGCCTGTTCCGGGTTTCTAGAGCGTTGTCAGGCCCGGCCGGCCGGGTTAGCGGCTTGCCAGACCCAACTTGACGAAATTCAGTGCGGCGCGGGTAAACGGCGGGAGTAACTATGACTCTCTTAAGGTATGGAGGGGGGCCCATGGGCCAGCAAGGAGTTTCTGATGAACATCGGCCGGGACATTTTGACGGCGGGGCAAGAACTAGTTGTTATTGAGGGCGAAGGGTTTGTCCTCAGCGGGTTGATTGTCGAATTGTCGGGACTGCCGGGCCGGTTAACGATTTGCCCGGCCGGCTTGGTTAACCATTTGCCCGAGCCGGGTTGGTTACCGAATTGTCAGGGTTGGGCTTGGTTCACCATTTGCCCGAGCCGGGTTGGTTAATGAATTGCCATGGCCGGGTTGATTAACGCATTGTCAGGGTTGGGCTTGGTTAACGATTTGCCCGAGCAGGGTGGGTGAACGCATTGTCAGGAGCGTGCGCGGTTGGTTCACGAAACTGCCTGTTCCGGGTTTCTAGAGCGTTGTCAGGCCCGGCCGGCCGGGTTAGCAGGTTGCCAGACCCAACTTGACGAAATTCAGTGCGGCGCGGGTAAACGGCGGGAGTAACTATGACTCTCTTAAGGTAAGGAGGGGGGGCCCATGGGCCAGCAAGGAGTTTCTGATGAACATCGGCCGGGACATTTTGACGGCGGGTCAAGAACTAGTTGTTATTGAGGGCGAAGGGTTTGTCCTCAGCTGGTTGATTGTCGAATTGTCGGGACTGCCGGGCCGGTTACCGATTTGCCCGGCCGGCTTGGTTAACCATTTGCCCGAGCCGGGTTGGTTAACGAATTGTCAGGGTTGGGCTTGGTTAACCATTTGCCCGGGCCGGGTTGGTTAATGAATTGCCATGGCCGGGTTGGTTAACGCAGTTTCAGGGTTGGGCTTGATTAACGATTTGCCCGAGCAGGGTTGGCTAACGCATTGTCAGGAGCGTGCGCGGTTGGTTCACGAAACTGCCTGTTCCGGGTTTCTAGAGCGTTGTCAGGCCCGGCCGGCCGGGTTAGCGGCTTGCCAGACCCAACTTGACGAAATTCAGTGCGGCGCGGGTAAACGGCGGGAGTAACTATGACTCTCTTAAGGTAAGGAGGGGGGGCCCATGGGCCAGCAAGGAGTTTCTGATGAACATCGGCCGGGACATTTTGACGGCGGGGCAAGAACTAGTTGTTATTGAGGGCGAAGGGTTTGTCCTCAGCGGGTTGATTGTCGAATTGTCGGGACTGCCGGGCCGGTTAGCGATTTGCCCGGCCGGCTTGGTTAACCATTTGCCCGAGCCGGGTTGGTTACCGAATTGTCAGGGTTGGGCTTGGTTAACCATTTGTCCGAGCCGGGTTGGTTAATGAATTGCCATGGCCGGGTTGGTTAACGCAGTTTCAGGGTTGGGCTTGATTAACGATTTGCCCGAGCAGGGTTGGCTAACGCATTGTCAGGAGCGTGCGCGGTTGGTTCACGAAACTGCCTGTTCCGGGTTTCTAGAGCGTTGTCAGGCCCGGCCGGCCGGGTTAGCGGCTTGCCAGACCCAACTTGACGAAATTCAGTGCGGCGCGGGTAAACGGCGGGAGTAACTATGACTCTCTTAAGGGTAAGGAGGGGGGGCCCATGGGCCAGCAAGGAGTTTCTGATGAACATCGGCCGGGACATTTTGACGGCGGGGCAAGACGTAGTTGTTATTGAGGGTGAAGGGTTTGTCCTCAGCTGGTTGATTGTCGAATAGTCGGGGCTGCCGGGCCGGTTACCGATTTGCCCGGCCGGCTTGGTTAACCATTTGCCCGGGCCGGGTTGGTTAACGAATTGTCAGGGTTGGGCTTGGTTAACCATTTGCCCGGGCCGGGTTGGTTAATGAATTGCCATGGCCGGGTTGGTTAACGCAGTTTCAGGGTTGGGCTTGATTAACGATTTGCCCGAGCAGGGTTGGCTAACGCATTGTCAGGAGCGTGCGCGGTTGGTTCACGAAACTGCCTGTTCCGGGTTTCTAGAGCGTTGTCAGGCCCGGCCGGCCGGGTTAGCGGCTTGCCAGACCCAACTTGACGAAATTCAGTGCGGCGCGGGTAAACGGCGGGAGTAACTATGACTCTCTTAAGGTATGGAGGGGGGCCCATGGGCCAGCAAGGAGTTTCTGATGAACATCGGCCGGGACATTTTGACGGCGGGGCAAGAACTAGTTGTTATTGAGGGCGAAGGGTTTGTCCTCAGCGGGTTGATTGTCGAATTGTCGGGACTGCCGGGCCGGTTAACGATTTGCCCGGCCGGCTTGGTTAACCATTTGCCCGAGCCGGGTTGGTTACCGAATTGTCAGGGTTGGGCTTGGTTCACCATTTGCCCGAGCCGGGTTGGTTAATGAATTGCCATGGCCGGGTTGATTAACGCATTGTCAGGGTTGGGCTTGGTTAACGATTTGCCCGAGCAGGGTGGGTGAACGCATTGTCAGGAGCGTGCGCGGTTGGTTCACGAAACTGCCTGTTCCGGGTTTCTAGAGCGTTGTCAGGCCCGGCCGGCCGGGTTAGCGGCTTGCCAGACCCAACTTGACGAAATTCAGTGCGGCGCGGGTAAACGGCCGGAGTAACTATGACTCTCTTAAGGATGGAGGGGGGCCCATGGGCCAGCAAGGAGTTTCTGATGAACATCGGCCGGGACATTTTGACGGCGGGGCAAGAACTAGTTGTTATTGAGGGCGAAGGGTTTGTCCTCAGCTGGTTGATTGTCGAATTGTCGGGACTGCCGGGCCGGTTAGCGATTTGCCCGGCCGGCTTGGTTAACCATTTGCCCGAGCCGGGTTGGTTACCGAATTGTCAGGGTTGGGCTTGGTTAACCATTTGTCCGAGCCGGGTTGGTTAATGAATTGCCATGGCCGGGTTGGTTAACGCAGTTTCAGGGTTGGGCTTGATTAACGATTTGCCCGAGCAGGGTTGGCTAACGCATTGTCAGGAGCGTGCGCGGTTGGTTCACGAAACTGCCTGTTCCGGGTTTCTAGAGCGTTGTCAGGCCCGGCCGGCCGGGTTAGCGGCTTGCCAGACCCAACTTGACGAAATTCAGTGCGGCGCGGGTAAACGGCGGGAGTAACTATGACTCTCTTAAGGTATGGAGGGGGGCCCATGGGCCAGCAAGGAGTTTCTGATGAACATCGGCCGGGACATTTTGACGGCGGGGCAAGAACTAGTTGTTATTGAGGGCGAAGGGTTTGTCCTCAGCGGGTTGATTGTCGAATTGTCGGGACTGCCGGGCCGGTTAACGATTTGCCCGGCCGGCTTGGTTAACCATTTGCCCGAGCCGGGTTGGTTACCGAATTGTCAGGGTTGGGCTTGGTTCACCATTTGCCCGAGCCGGGTTGGTTAATGAATTGCCATGGCCGGGTTGATTAACGCATTGTCAGGGTTGGGCTTGGTTAACGATTTGCCCGAGCAGGGTGGGTGAACGCATTGTCAGGAGCGTGCGCGGTTGGTTCACGAAACTGCCTGTTCCGGGTTTCTAGAGCGTTGTCAGGCCCGGCCGGCCGGGTTAGCAGGTTGCCAGACCCAACTTGACGAAATTCAGTGCGGCGCGGGTAAACGGCGGGAGTAACTATGACTCTCTTAAGGTAAGGAGGGGGGGCCCATGGGCCAGCAAGGAGTTTCTGATGAACATCGGCCGGGACATTTTGACGGCGGGTCAAGAACTAGTTGTTATTGAGGGCGAAGGGTTTGTCCTCAGCTGGTTGATTGTCGAATTGTCGGGACTGCCGGGCCGGTTACCGATTTGCCCGGCCGGCTTGGTTAACCATTTGCCCGAGCCGGGTTGGTTAACGAATTGTCAGGGTTGGGCTTGGTTAACCATTTGCCCGGGCCGGGTTGGTTAATGAATTGCCATGGCCGGGTTGGTTAACGCAGTTTCAGGGTTGGGCTTGATTAACGATTTGCCCGAGCAGGGTTGGCTAACGCATTGTCAGGAGCGTGCGCGGTTGGTTCACGAAACTGCCTGTTCCGGGTTTCTAGAGCGTTGTCAGGCCCGGCCGGCCGGGTTAGCGGCTTGCCAGACCCAACTTGACGAAATTCAGTGCGGCGCGGGTAAACGGCGGGAGTAACTATGACTCTCTTAAGGTAAGGAGGGGGGGCCCATGGGCCAGCAAGGAGTTTCTGATGAACATCGGCCGGGACATTTTGACGGCGGGGCAAGAACTAGTTGTTATTGAGGGCGAAGGGTTTGTCCTCAGCGGGTTGATTGTCGAATTGTCGGGACTGCCGGGCCGGTTAGCGATTTGCCCGGCCGGCTTGGTTAACCATTTGCCCGAGCCGGGTTGGTTACCGAATTGTCAGGGTTGGGCTTGGTTAACCATTTGTCCGAGCCGGGTTGGTTAATGAATTGCCATGGCCGGGTTGGTTAACGCAGTTTCAGGGTTGGGCTTGATTAACGATTTGCCCGAGCAGGGTTGGCTAACGCATTGTCAGGAGCGTGCGCGGTTGGTTCACGAAACTGCCTGTTCCGGGTTTCTAGAGCGTTGTCAGGCCCGGCCGGCCGGGTTAGCGGCTTGCCAGACCCAACTTGACGAAATTCAGTGCGGCGCGGGTAAACGGCGGGAGTAACTATGACTCTCTTAAGGGTAAGGAGGGGGGGCCCATGGGCCAGCAAGGAGTTTCTGATGAACATCGGCCGGGACATTTTGACGGCGGGGCAAGACGTAGTTGTTATTGAGGGTGAAGGGTTTGTCCTCAGCTGGTTGATTGTCGAATAGTCGGGGCTGCCGGGCCGGTTACCGATTTGCCCGGCCGGCTTGGTTAACCATTTGCCCGGGCCGGGTTGGTTAACGAATTGTCAGGGTTGGGCTTGGTTAACCATTTGCCCGGGCCGGGTTGGTTAATGAATTGCCATGGCCGGGTTGGTTAACGCAGTTTCAGGGTTGGGCTTGATTAACGATTTGCCCGAGCAGGGTTGGCTAACGCATTGTCAGGAGCGTGCGCGGTTGGTTCACGAAACTGCCTGTTCCGGGTTTCTAGAGCGTTGTCAGGCCCGGCCGGCCGGGTTAGCGGCTTGCCAGACCCAACTTGACGAAATTCAGTGCGGCGCGGGTAAACGGCGGGAGTAACTATGACTCTCTTAAGGTATGGAGGGGGGCCCATGGGCCAGCAAGGAGTTTCTGATGAACATCGGCCGGGACATTTTGACGGCGGGGCAAGAACTAGTTGTTATTGAGGGCGAAGGGTTTGTCCTCAGCGGGTTGATTGTCGAATTGTCGGGACTGCCGGGCCGGTTAACGATTTGCCCGGCCGGCTTGGTTAACCATTTGCCCGAGCCGGGTTGGTTACCGAATTGTCAGGGTTGGGCTTGGTTCACCATTTGCCCGAGCCGGGTTGGTTAATGAATTGCCATGGCCGGGTTGATTAACGCATTGTCAGGGTTGGGCTTGGTTAACGATTTGCCCGAGCAGGGTGGGTGAACGCATTGTCAGGAGCGTGCGCGGTTGGTTCACGAAACTGCCTGTTCCGGGTTTCTAGAGCGTTGTCAGGCCCGGCCGGCCGGGTTAGCAGGTTGCCAGACCCAACTTGACGAAATTCAGTGCGGCGCGGGTAAACGGCGGGAGTAACTATGACTCTCTTAAGGTAAGGAGGGGGGGCCCATGGGCCAGCAAGGAGTTTCTGATGAACATCGGCCGGGACATTTTGACGGCGGGTCAAGAACTAGTTGTTATTGAGGGCGAAGGGTTTGTCCTCAGCTGGTTGATTGTCGAATAGTCGGGGCTGCCGGGCCGGTTACCGATTTGCCCGGCCGGCTTGGTTAACCATTTGCCCGGGCCGGGTTGGTTAACGAATTGTCAGGGTTGGGCTTGGTTAACCATTTGCCCGGGCCGGGTTGGTTAATGAATTGCCATGGCCGGGTTGGTTAACGCAGTTTCAGGGTTGGGCTTGATTAACGATTTGCCCGAGCAGGGTTGGCTAACGCATTGTCAGGAGCGTGCGCGGTTGGTTCACGAAACTGCCTGTTCCGGGTTTCTAGAGCGTTGTCAGGCCCGGCCGGCCGGGTTAGCGGCTTGCCAGACCCAACTTGACGAAATTCAGTGCGGCGCGGGTAAACGGCGGGAGTAACTATGACTCTCTTAAGGTATGGAGGGGGGCCCATGGGCCAGCAAGGAGTTTCTGATGAACATCGGCCGGGACATTTTGACGGCGGGGCAAGAACTAGTTGTTATTGAGGGCGAAGGGTTTGTCCTCAGCGGGTTGATTGTCGAATTGTCGGGACTGCCGGGCCGGTTAGCGATTTGCCCGGCCGGCTTGGTTAACCATTTGCCCGAGCCGGGTTGGTTACCGAATTGTCAGGGTTGGGCTTGGTTAACCATTTGCCCGGGCCGGGTTGGTTAATGAATTGCCATGGCCGGGTTGGTTAACGCAGTTTCAGGGTTGGGCTTGATTAACGATTTGCCCGAGCAGGGTTGGCTAACGCATTGTCAGGAGCGTGCGCGGTTGGTTCACGAAACTGCCTGTTCCGGGTTTCTAGAGCGTTGTCAGGCCCGGCCGGCCGGGTTAGCGGCTTGCCAGACCCAACTTGACGAAATTCAGTGCGGCGCGGGTAAACGGCCGGAGTAACTATGACTCTCTTAAGGTATGGAGGGGGGCCCATGGGCCAGCAAGGAGTTTCTGATGAACATCGGCCGGGACATTTTGACGGCGGGGCAAGAACTAGTTGTTATTGAGGGCGAAGGGTTTGTCCTCAGCGGGTTGATTGTCGAATTGTCGGGACTGCCGGGCCGGTTAGCGATTTGCCCGGCCGGCTTGGTTAACCATTTGCCCGAGCCGGGTTGGTTACCGAATTGTCAGGGTTGGGCTTGGTTAACCATTTGCCCGGGCCGGGTTGGTTAATGAATTGCCATGGCCGGGTTGGTTAACGCAGTTTCAGGGTTGGGCTTGATTAACGATTTGCCCGAGCAGGGTTGGCTAACGCATTGTCAGGAGCGTGCGCGGTTGGTTCACGAAACTGCCTGTTCCGGGTTTCTAGAGCGTTGTCAGGCCCGGCCGGCCGGGTTAGCGGCTTGCCAGACCCAACTTGACGAAATTCAGTGCGGCGCGGGTAAACGGCCGGAGTAACTATGACTCTCTTAAGGATGGAGGGGGGCCCATGGGCCAGCAAGGAGTTTCTGATGAACATCGGCCGGGACATTTTGACGGCGGGGCAAGAACTAGTTGTTATTGAGGGCGAAGGGTTTGTCCTCAGCTGGTTGATTGTCGAATTGTCGGGACTGCCGGGCCGGTTAGCGATTTGCCCGGCCGGCTTGGTTAACCATTTGCCCGAGCCGGGTTGGTTACCGAATTGTCAGGGTTGGGCTTGGTTAACCATTTGTCCGAGCCGGGTTGGTTAATGAATTGCCATGGCCGGGTTGGTTAACGCAGTTTCAGGGTTGGGCTTGATTAACGATTTGCCCGAGCAGGGTTGGCTAACGCATTGTCAGGAGCGTGCGCGGTTGGTTCACGAAACTGCCTGTTCCGGGTTTCTAGAGCGTTGTCAGGCCCGGCCGGCCGGGTTAGCGGCTTGCCAGACCCAACTTGACGAAATTCAGTGCGGCGCGGGTAAACGGCGGGAGTAACTATGACTCTCTTAAGGTATGGAGGGGGGCCCATGGGCCAGCAAGGAGTGTCTGATGAACATCGGCCGGGACATTTTGACGGCGGGGCAAGAACTAGTTGTTATTGAGGGCGAAGGGTTTGTCCTCAGCGGGTTGATTGTCGAATTGTCGGGACTGCCGGGCCGGTTAACGATTTGCCCGGCCGGCTTGGTTAACCATTTGCCCGAGCCGGGTTGGTTACCGAATTGTCAGGGTTGGGCTTGGTTCACCATTTGCCCGAGCCGGGTTGGTTAATGAATTGCCATGGCCGGGTTGATTAACGCATTGTCAGGGTTGGGCTTGGTTAACGATTTGCCCGAGCAGGGTGGGTGAACGCATTGTCAGGAGCGTGCGCGGTTGGTTCACGAAACTGCCTGTTCCGGGTTTCTAGAGCGTTGTCAGGCCCGGCCGGCCGGGTTAGCAGGTTGCCAGACCCAACTTGACGAAATTCAGTGCGGCGCGGGTAAACGGCGGGAGTAACTATGACTCTCTTAAGGTAAGGAGGGGGGGCCCATGGGCCAGCAAGGAGTTTCTGATGAACATCGGCCGGGACATTTTGACGGCGGGTCAAGAACTAGTTGTTATTGAGGGCGAAGGGTTTGTCCTCAGCTGGTTGATTGTCGAATTGTCGGGACTGCCGGGCCGGTTACCGATTTGCCCGGCCGGCTTGGTTAACCATTTGCCCGAGCCGGGTTGTTTAGCGAATTGCCACGTATGGGTTGGTTAACGAATTGTCGGGTTTGGGCTTGGTTAACGACTTGACCGTGCAAGGTTGGTGAACGAATTGTCGGGGTTGGGCTTGGTTAACGATTTGCCCGAGCAGGGTTGGTTAGCGAATTGTCCGGGTCAGACTGGTTAACGAATTGTCCGGCTGGGTTGGTGCACTCATTGCCAGGACAGGGTTGTTTAATGAATTGTCCGTTCCCAGTTGGTTCACGAATTGGCAAGGCCAGGGTGGTTAAGGAATTGTCCGGGCCAGGTTGGTTAACGAATTGCCCGTCCTGGCTGGTTAACGAATTGTCCGGGCCAGGTTGGTTAACGAATTGCCCGTCCTGGCTGGTTAACGAATTGTCAGGGTCAGGTTGGTTAACGAATTGCCATGGCCGGGTAGGTTAACGAATTGCCAGAGCCAGCTTGGTTAACGAATTGTCCGGCCGGGTTGGTTAACGAATTGTCCGTTCCCAGTTGGTTCACGAATTGGCAAGGACAGGGTGGTTAACGAATTGTCCGGCCGGGTTGGTGCACTCATTGCCAGGACAGGGTTGGTTACCGAATTGTCCGTTCCCAGTTGGTTCACGAATTGGAAAACCAGGGTGGTTAAAGTATTGTCCGGGCCTGGTTGGTTAACGAATTGCCCGTCCTGGTTGGTTAACGAATTGTCCGGGTCAGGTTGGTTAACGAATTGCCAGGGTCTGGTTGGTTACCGAATTGTCCGGCCGGGTTGGTGCACTCATTGCCAGGACAGGGTTGGTTGACGAATTGCCCGTCCTGGTTGGTTAACGAATTGCCAGGGTCTGGTTGGTTACCGAATTGTCCGGCCGGGTTGGTGCACTCATTGCCAGGACAGGGTTGGTTGACGAATTGCCCGTCCTGGTTGGTTAACGAATTGCCAGGGTCTGGTTGGTTACCGAATTGTCCGGCCGGGCTGGTGCACTCATTGCCAGGACAGGGTTGGTTACCGAATTGTCAGGGTCAGGTTGGTTAACGAATTGCCATGGCCGGGTAGGTTAACGAATTGCCAGAGCCAGCTTGGTTAACGAATTGTCCGGCCGGGTTGGTTAACGAATTGTCCCGGCCAGGTTGGTTAACGAATTGCCAGAGCCAGCTTGGTTAACGAATTGTCCGGCCGGGTTGGTGCACTCATTGCCAGGACAAGGTTGGTTAACGAATTGCCCGGTTCCGAATGGTTAACGAATTGCCCGGTCCCGGTCGGTTCACGAATTGCCCGCCCGCTGATTGTTAACTTTTCGCACCGGCGGGGGATGGCTTGGGTAACGAGCCTCCAAGATCTGTCGGTTAACCATTTGCCCGGTGGCAATTCGTTAACCAAGTCCGCTCCGGAAGTCTGGATGGGGGTCGGATTTGCCGGCCGAGGCCGACCCGGAGTTCCAGAGGCTCGGCCGCCGGGGTCAGATTCGGCCGCCCCTTTGACACATGCAATTTCTGTACGGGGGCATTGGCGGGGTTCCTGCAGATATATAGGGAGGCCGTTTTCACGAGTTGTTGAAGTATTCGGTAGATGGCACCGGCCTCCCCAATTGGTTAACCCGGGCCACGCGGCAGCTTTTCCGCACGATTCCGAAGATTGCCGGTATGGATTTTCGGACAAATACCCAATTGCGGAAGTCTGTCAGCGGGACCTATTCGCAGGCCCATGCCGGCCGAGGGGCGGCATTTTCCGTATGACTACCGGTGCTCCGGCCGCCGAATGGAAACCTTGCCCGAATGAATTTCTGACAAAGTCCCGAGGCGGGAGCCAGTAAGGGGACGTATTCGGCGGGCCGTGCCGGCCGAGCGGCGGCATTTTCGGAGGGACAACCGCAGGTCCCGCCGTCGATCCGAGACCTTGGCTGAAGAGTCGAAAGTAATCTAAGTCCCGACTCGGAAGTCAGAATGAAGGCGACTTCGGGGCCCTCCTGCCGACCGAGGCGGCCGATCGACGGCGGCACTACCGGAGGGCCGCCCGCCGAGCCAGCCGCGTGCCCTCGGCGCCACGCCGGTTAACCAATTGCCGTCGGAAGCCTGTGAAGGTCGGATCTGCCCCGTCGGGCGGGCCCGAGGTCCCCCGCGACCGGCATGAGCTCCGGGCGTCGTGCCGCCGGTTTGACACATGTCATTGTTGCACGGTCTGTCGCGGCTCTGGTTAACGAGTTAGGCCCGGAAGTCACTATGGGGGTCGGATTTGCCCCGCCTGGCGGGGCCAGAGTGCGACCTTCCCGGCAGGACTTCCGGGAGGCATCCCGCCGACTTGACACATGCAATTTCTGTACGGGGGGATTGGCGGGGTTCCCGGAGATTTACGGGAACACGTTTTCCAGACACACTTAGCAGGGTGACTAGTGGTACGGTTGACACAGTGCAGAGTTCTAAGTGAGCCTTACTCAATTGTGACTCAGTAAGCGGGAGGCCGGGCGAGCTCCGACTTACAATGATAAAAGCTTTTTTTCGCTATTTCCGAAAAAAATGACAAAGTCCAAGAACGCAGCGGGGGCTGCGGACAGACAGAGTCTGAGCGCGGACCGCGGGCGGCGGCCGGCAGACCGACGGTGGCAAAAGCTTTATATCGATCCGAAAAGCAAAGAGGCATTGTGTGTACCAAGACGGAGAAGGGACAAGCCTGCCGCTGGTGCCCTCGCGAGTGTCGTCTGCGTTAGACCTCTGTTCCCCGATCGATCCGGCTTGGTCGGTCCTACCTTTGGGAGAGGCCGAGTGGAAGCGACGGTCTCGACACGTGCGCCGAACTTCCGTGCTCGGCTCGTTACCATCTCCGGAGGTGGGCAGGTGGGTCTGCCGCGGGGCGGCCCGATTGCCGACCGAGGGCTTCATGCTTTGGGCGGAATTGACGTTGGGCATTCGCACGTTTGCACCACGATCGATTGACGGAGTCTCCCGCCGGCGGACGGGACTGCTGTGCGCATAGATGACGGGGGCCGGTCGAACGACCGTCGACCATCCCGAGAAGGCAGCTACACCCACGCGCATATACCTAGGCGGTGAAGGTGCGGACCTCACCGGCGCGATCGACGGGGTGGGATGGCGAGGCGTTCACCGGCGCGGCGTTAGGCCCTGGGCCGACGGAGGCGAGCGGCGACCGTCGACCGTCCTGAGAGCCAGCTCGGCGGAAGGGTGCGGGTGCGGACCTCACCCAGCGACGCGGCTCGATAGGGGATGGCGCGGCACTGCGACGACAGACATGGCCCGAGAGAGCAAGGGACGGGCGCGCCGGCCGCAGCAGCACTCTTTCGCGCCGTAGGGGCAAGGCGAAAGAGTCGGGAGAGTTCCATAGGCCAGAGTGGCAGGGAGATGCCCGGTTCAGCCTGACTCA